>NC_056725.1:1504481188-1504736188 GCF_019279795.1 Protopterus annectens
GAGACGAGGACTACACATTTTACCGGCTTGGGATTCCCTCAAGCATTGCAAAGAGAATCCTTTATTGGCTCTGGAATTGACGAATCAATCTCATGTGCTACCAACTACACCGAATGGTGAGAATGTTACTGAGTTTAATAGACTTTTTAAAATGCTTCAAGATGATCTATATCAGTTACAGAGACTAGCATGGCAGAGACTGCATTTAGAGGTATGTATACATTTTAAAATAGTGCCCAGAGGCATGCGTGTTTTTTGTATGCCCTCTTATGGCAACAGTCATCCCCTGCTGTTGAGAAAATGGCAGGACCTTAACATACAATTAGGCTTTAGTTATATCAATTTGCTGTTGGAATACTTTTCTCCATTGGAAGCTGAGTTAAGAAATAAGATAGATCTACAGCATACAGCCATTACTGAACGGTTTAAGACTGAACATTTCACCAGGAGATTAGACTCTCTTTGGGCTCAGGTACACTCATTCAGTGAAAGACTTAAGAGTGTTAAACATAAAAAACTTATTAGGGATGCTAATGACTTTGCCAATGGTCAAGTTTTCGTATGGCCTAGACCTGAGGACGCACGTATTCAGAGTACACGTAATGATGGGCCCCTAAGTAATGTTTCCAGTCTTCCATCTATGCCAACAGCTAGTTCCAGTATTGAGCCTACCTTGGCCCATCCTGCTCCTTCTACAGCCAATAATATGGTTCACACAGCACCAGAGCCCTTTAATTCTGCTTCTACCCTTGCTGATGAAGCAGGTCTTGATAACAGCACACCGCCTCCTAATCAACAGGCAGCCAAAATGTTTCTATCAACAGGTGCTAAACCGAAGGATACGTTCTCTGCCAGTAACTGTTTTTTACCTTTTCCGGTCAAGCAACAGCCAGGATGGAGAGGCCGGTCGAACAGCAGAGGACCAAGGAAAAGAAAGGGTTCAGTAGAAAATTACCCAAATACCAGGAAACAAAGAAACTGAATTCAAGACCTCAACATCAAGAAACAAAAAGTCTGAACTCTCTAGTGTGTAACATTTCAAGTTATACTTTGTCTGAATCAGATCTTTCTCTATTAGAGAAAGGCCTGAATTTCATTCCTTCACAAGTCAGTTATTTAAGTGACATTTTAATAGACTTGAGGTTATTTTGCCGCAATGTCTCCCTGAAGATTTTGTTTAAAGATAGTAGTGTTTTGGATACCAGCACCTTAAAAAGTTTTTTTAGAGTCAAAAGCAGTTTCACTCCCATAATGCCACACAACGTGGAGAGTTTTTTGAAAATGTGTGAGAATGACTTTTATGAATGGTTTAGGTTTAACAAGAAAAGGTGTTGTTTTTATAATGTCAGTAAAGCTGAACAGTGTTCTATTCAATCTCTGAAGAATAATGAACATGTTATTGTTAAACCAGCTGACAAGGGAGGAGCAGTGGTTATCACGAATTCCTCAGAATATTCTGATACTATGAATAATATGTTATCAGATGACAAAGTATATGAAATAATCTCTAGAGAAAAGGTTAGAAAAATTGTTAAATTGGTGCATGATAGTTTATATGACCTCCTGATGTGTGGTCAGATCAGCTGTGAGTTATATGAGTACTTTCTAATAGAGTTCCCTACCCTTCCCATTATTAAGGGTCTACCAAAAATACACAAAGGCGTCAAGCCAGTACCAATGAGACCTATAGTCTCAGGGGAACGGTGGATAACCTCTACCATTTCTTCCTTTGTGGAAGGGCTACTACGACCTTTGGTGGATGATATTCCTGTTATTCTGAAAGACTCCTACCAACTTATTGAGTTTCTTAAAGATTTTGTGTTAGATGAGAGGGGGGTAACTATGCTATTAGTGACTATGGATGTCAAGAATCTCTTTACCAGCATCCCCAATGATATGGGTTGCAGGCTATAAGAGAGATTCTTGTTAGCAACTCAGGTTATAGTAGCAGCAGACAGATTCTGATAAACTGTCTCCTTGAAATGATACTTGATAATAATGTCTTCTTGTTTCAGGATCAGTTATATCTGCAGAAATGGGGGGTTGCCATGGGCACCCCCTGTGCGAATAGTTTAACTTAACCTCGTAGTCCACCATTGGGAGTTGAATCATCTATTTAAGCACGTAGATTACAACAAGGTCAGAATGTATAAGAGGTTCGTTGATGACGTCCTCTTTGTGTGGGAGGGGACTAAAGCAGAATGTTTGAACTTTATTACAGAACTAGAAATGACCTCTACATTTTTGAGATTCACAGCTGAAATTTCTCCAGATCAGGCACACTTTCTGGATCTGAAGTTGGAAGTCAATGCCAACAAGATTGTCACCTCTCTATACAGGAAACCCACCTGGAGGAACACCCTGTTACGGTTTGAAAGCATGCATCCTAGGTTTACCTTTAGAGGGATAGTCCTAAGCCAAATGTACAGAGTTTGTAGAATTTGTAGTGATAAGAATATTCTATCTTTAGAACTTAATATACTCAAAGGTTTATTTAAACAAAGGGGATATCCCCCTAAGTTAGTGAATGAATGTAAGCAGGAAGTCATCAAGAAAGTACTGAGCAGGACAGATGAGTTTGCCTCTGTTGGGAGTAGTTCTTCGCCCCATACAATGAGTAATAATAGGTATACTGATAGACTTAGTTATGTCACTAAATATACCAGTGACATTGTCGATCATAATAAAATTATCAGCAGAAATTGGAATGTCCTAATCACAGATCCGCTTACTAGGAAAATTGTGGGGGACCATCCGAGGTTCAGTTATAAGACATGTCACAACTTGAAGCAAACTTTATGCCTAGAGCAGTGTTTGCTGTTAACCAGCAACTTTAGTGACCCACATGGGACTTTTCCCTGTGGACATTGTCATATGTGTCCGTACATATCTAAGAACACCTGTTTTTCACATCCAGATGGTTCTTTTACATTTACACCCAGATTTCACAGTGATTGTAACAGCACTAACCTTATTTATTTGGCCACATGTGACTCTTGTGAAGCCTTCTATGTAGGCCTCACGAAGAGAAGACTTCGTGACAGGGTTTATAACCATTGTTACGACATTAGGAAAGGTAATGAAAGTAATGCCCTGGCTAAGCACATAGTAGAAAATAGTGCACACAGTTTCAGCTTTATGGTCCTGGAGTTATTGGTAGTCAACAACAGGGAAAGAGACAATATGAACCAACTGGCTGTCAGGGAACTTAAGTGGATTTTTATTTTGAAAGCGCATATACATCCAGGCATTAATCAGTACGTATCTGTTAAACCTGTCCTTAATAGCAGGAAGTTGTAAAGTAAATGTGTACATCATGACATCTGGTTTGAGTACTGTTCATGTCTTCTAGATTTGTTTCTCTGCCTGACCCTATGTTAGTCTCCCCCTCTCCAGTTATGGACTCACAGAGCTTCTCTACTCTCAAGTGGACTGTGCTCTCGTATAATAGTCACACTTTTGTATTCAATATGCCTTATGTCTGGTCCCCATAGGCATAACATCAGTCTGATATAGACTGATGTTTTTGTTTTGTGTTTAGATTTTCAGTCTTGTATATTTGTCTTAGGATTTATTTATGATACAAGGAAAATATGTGGTTTGATATCATAGGCAACTTACATGTCTGGTAGTGGTTCATGATTTTCATCTTTGTCCCATTTCTCAGTACATTTGAGTAGGTCTTTAGCTTACTGCCTATACTGCTACCTGTTCCTTAACTTCGTATAATATTGCTGTATACCTGGCATTTTGGCTCCTATGTGTGTCTATTCCTTGGATGAGATCGGACGTTTGCTTAGTTACTATAGCTACGTCCATTAGTTTTCCCTACACACTATGCGTATGTCAAAGGAACCTGAAAGCTGTTCCCATTTAGTTCAGTATCTAACAGTTCAATGTGAATCTTATATTTTTTATTTTTTACTTTGCATTTCTTGTTTTTAGTCATAGTCAGGCTGCTTGGATCCTTGAGCATCAGTTCGGATCCTGGCTTTTGACAGACGCAGAATCTGTAGGCATTATACTAACGGAAGTTGTGTTTGAACACCCGTTAACAGTTGTCTGTTAAAATGGTTCAGTGCCTGCAACCAGTAGAGGTGAGTGGGTCACCCTTTGTATTCTGTCTGTTTTCCTCTGTATTGTATACTTTCATATCTCCTGGACCAGCCTTTGACTGTTTAATGGTCCCTCTTAGTATAGGTGTGTATGTTTGTGTCTTTTGATGGGGCCGACACCTAGCAGAATTGTATTGGCGCAGTTGTTTTGGTTTGCGCCAGTGGATGCATGTCGGAACGTGCCTCCTGTGCTTGCTAGTGGTTGTTGTGAGTAGGACAGTTTTCACTTCCGGACTGTTATTCGCTGCATCGTCTATATTGTAAATGTGTTTTGAATCGGACATGGTTGCGGGACATTGTGTAATGCGTGATCGTGTTTTTGTGATCTTGTTTTGGGGAATATGTGTGCATTGACGGCGTTTCCAATGTGAGATGTGAGGTACGAACTGAGTGCATATGCAGATCAGAACATGATTAGAACTTGTTGACATCATGTTGGCGTAGTTGTTTTAATACACACCAGCAGCTGCAAGTTAGAATATATGTTTTGCACCTCCCAACAGCAATAGTGAATATGTTGTCTTTTATCCTTGGATTGCTGTATGTTGCATTATTTGTGTTTTAGACATTTTTAGATTAGATTTGGATGTGTGATAGCATATATAGCTTGTTTGCATCCCGGAGGCTTTGTATAAAGGAAATAAGTATGTGTTCAGTTAGCGACTCCACTATGAGTCGTTGAATACGTCCTGGCTGTTTCTGCATATAGGAATATGGCCTATTCCTATTTGAAATATGTTGTTCTCTGTCTTTTGCATTTTTGCCTTGATTATGATCTTGCACCATCCCTTAGTGTTGTGAGGTGAGAGCCTTAGTTGGCTTATACTGCTACAATGACAGGATTTGCCGTTTTATTTAAATACAGTATACTCAAGGCTTTTTTGCCATAATTTTTAAATTGTTTTTATTTGTTTTTAACTCACTTTAGTACTGTCTCTTTAAATAAGGACACGGAGGGAAAGATTGTGTGTTAGCAATTATTCTATCAGTGTTTAATTTACTTTTTTGAGCGCCAAAAGTCTTTTGTATAAGAGTCTGCTTTTTTCAATGTTTTATTACACCTGAAGAAGCATAGTATAGCTACGTGAAAGCGCTTGTGTGTTTTGCTCTCAATAAAGAAGGTTTTATCATCAGTGACTATCTCCGTGTGGTGACTCCAGTGGATTTTGTGTTATTTATATTCCCATTAACCCAAAACACCAGATTTGGAACAGTTGCACTGCAAACAGAACACATGCATATATGGAACCACAGTGGCCATTACAATGGCATGCAGGTTACATGGATAGCAACAGGCCACCAGTGATAGTATTTCAACATGGAACATTAATAGAAACACATTTCAATATTTATTAAACAATCGGACATATGTCCCAAGAGTAGGTTTGGTGTAAACATACCCATTGGTTTGTGTATTTAGATTATTGTTGCAGATATGGTGGTGGGGGGAGAGATATCAATTAATTATATATCCTAGTAGTACTCACAACTTTAATGATCATTGCTGTAATCACTAAGGTACAGGTATTATTACAATACCCTATGGCCTTGGTTTGGGCTGTGGTGTGTTTGTACACAGTGTATACTTCAACTATTTTATACCTAAATCCTTACAATCGTAACCTGGTAGAACTATGGAGGGAATGTTTGTTAACACTACCTGACTGTTTCTACACATATTCCCTGATTCAAAGTTAATATTATGCACATATCTCTCAGTCTCTTAATGCACACACTCTGGACTAAGCTTGATAACATGGGGGCACAAATACGGACATGTTTTGAATATTGCTGTCATAAACTTGAGTTGCATGAGTGACAGGATTTGTTTTCATATACATTTTCTGAAGATTTTGAGGTCTGAAAATCAAATGTATGCCATTATTTTGTAACTACAATTCTGGAATCATCCCACTGATTTGCCAGTGGGACAGATAGAAACAATGAGTCACTTATCTGGACATTCTGTACAGTTGTGAGGTATGATCATGCATACAGCTTACTACCACTCCCAGGGTTCGAACCATTGCTGTGTCTGCTACAAATACTTTTTGGATATTGTTGTCTGTCTCTTCAGTGTTTTCTGTCTAAGTCTCTCTTGGTTGTACAGTCTGACCTTTTAATTACAACAGTCTTACACAGACATTCCTACACATATTTGTATGTAACACAGTGTGAGAAACAGTGGTTGACACAACAGTACTATTATGATATCAGGTGTTATTGTATGCTACATGTCAGGCCATACTACATCAGAGTAAACACTACCAGTCCAGGATTTATATCTTTTTTGGCAGTCACAGTTTTCTTATCTAACAGACCTGTGGAGGGAATTTCATTAACACTACCTGACTGTTTTCACACATATTCCCAGATTCCAGTTAATATTATGCACGTACCTCTCTGTCTCTTAATGCATACACCCTGGACAAAGCTTGACAACATGGGGGTACAAATAGGGACATGTTTTGAATATTGCTGTCATAAACTTGGAGAGTTGCATGAGGGAAAGGATTTGTTTTCATATACATTTTCTAAAGGTTTTGAGGTCTGCAAATCAGATTTATTTCATTATTTCATGACTACAATTCTGAGATCATCCCACTTATTTGGCAGGGGGACAGAGGAACAGGCAGAAAATATGAGCCAGTTATCTGGACATTCTAAAAAATCTGTACAATTGAGAGGTATGATTATGCATACAGCTTACTACCACTCCTAGGATTCGAACCATGGCTGTGTCTGCTAAAAATACAACAATTTAAGTCACAGTAGAGTGTGCTATTTGGATTTTGCTGTTTATTGCTACAGTGTTTTCTAAGTCTTTTTTGGTTGTACAATCTGATCTTGTACTTAACATAGTCTTATACAGACATTCCTAGACATTTTTTTTTTATGTAGTACAGTGTGGGTAACAGTGGTTAATATAACATTGCTATTCAGAGAATGCAACAATAAATGCCATCCAATACCAGAGTAAACTCAACCAGTCCAGGATTTAGAGCTTTATTGCAAGGCAGTTACAGTTTTATTTAAATAAGACTTATATGGGACTATTACTGTCATATTGTCTGGTTTATTCAGTACAACCCATACAACAGTTTTTATACTGCCAGATGACTTTCTACTACTTTATATTTATTTGGCCTGACTACTACAAGCAGGATTGTTACTCACCAGCCTCACAACGTAGCCTTTGCAGCCTACATGCATGGGCTTCCTGATTCACAGCCCACTCAGCTGCAGCTGTAAAGGAAATAGAGACATATTTAGGCATACCCATCCATCACATACACTGGATATTAGTAAACAGTAATGGTATGACTACTTACACACTGGTGGGACACCACCTCTCTGCCTTGCTTCTTGCACCCACTCATCCAAGACCTCCATCTTTCTCCGCTCCAAGTCAGCATAGTGGTGACTGAGCTGCTCACCAGTCTGAGGGATGCCAGTAGCACTGGTGAGATAATGGGAGAGATGGTCCCAGACTTCCGTTTTATATTGGGAGCCCTGGTACTGGGCCTGCAGCAGTCTCTCATCATGTTTTTTTACTAGGAGTCCTACCACGACCTTGGACTCCTGTATGCCCCAGTGCTGCACCCAGAAGCGCAATCCCTCTCCGACTCCATCCATCCTGCCTACAGTGGGAAGCTGCAACCAGCTGTATTCCCACCTGTGGGGGTTAAATACGGCCAATTTCCCACCCTTTGCTGTGATAAGATGGTATTGCATATGCTGAGCTAAGCTAAGCTATGGGCAAACCTGCTTAGCTAAGGTTGGCATTGCTTAAAGGGACAGGTTTAGCACTGCTTACCAATGGGCAAATCCACTTGGCTGGGCTACTCATTGCTTAGCAGTCCTATTTACACAATGTTTACACATGGTAAGCAGAGCTGTGCAATGCTTAGCATTGCTTATTTTTCATTTTATAGGCTGTCTGCTGTATGGCACTGATTCATCATTCATTGCATATTATAAATTTGTTTACTGTCCCTGACATCCCCAATGTGCTTTCATTACATTTATTCATGTGTGACTATAATGTATGGGGCAGTTGTGTTTATATGGGGATTCCACAACTTTATTAAACTGACACCTCACATCTGGACCTAATGCAGTACTCTGGTTAACAAATATATGTTATTTAGTAGGTAATACTAAAAAAAATGTTTATGTACTGCTTTCACATGTAAAATGTGAATTGGTTACAGAGGGGGGGGGGGGGCAAACCAAGAATGGCTGCTCGTAAAGTGTACGCACTAAACACTACATTATTGCAATATTGCTTGTGTTGGATGTCTCTTGCTGTTTAACTTATTGTGCTGTTTAAGCTGGACTAAGCATAGCTAAGCAACAGGCACACCCATGCAGCTACACTTAAACATTATCGCATTTATAAAAAAAAGTTTTGTTGTGTTATTTTATCTATACCCTTCAGAATATCCCTGCTAATGCTAAACCTGTTATTTTATCAGCTTTCTGCTTTGTGAGAGAATTGTTCCTTTTTGGCTTTGCCCACATTACTTACTCTGATGGTTTGGGAGGTGTGTACTATGTGCTTAGGCTGCCTGTGTTATCCTAAATAACTTTTGGCTTGGTAGGGACAATTGTCCCTTATGCCTTTGACCACTGATTTCTGTTTTCTTGATGGTTTGGCGGTGTTATGAGCATTCTTGCTCATTTTTAATTGCCGAAAGGCAATTCTGGAGTGCAGGGGGGGGGTGTATTATGAGAGATCTACTCTCATACCCCCCCGCACTCATGCACAACTTTGTGTCCATTTAACAGCAAAGGCAGCATGCTTTTATGAATATGTAGGGCGTGCTGCCATGTTGTCCGGGAACGGTCTCTGCCAAGCTGGAATAACTTATTCCTGTGCGTATGCTTGCTGAATCCTGGGGATGGTGTGCTTGGATGCAGCCATGTCTGGCAACTAGTACAAATGTCATTATTATTCTGTCTAAATATAGCTAATATCAATTATAACAGGTATCAAAGCTTTGAGTGCTGTTTGATTAAGCCTGACATGGTGTCTGTGGGTGCAGCTGTGTCTGGCAGGTGTTCTATGTTGCTGTTTTCATCTCTGGGAAGCTGTGGGTTGTGGCTTGTGATCCAGGTTTACTGATGCTTGTGTATTAGGAAGAGATATTTGGTGTTTTAGCCTGGATCCAGGGGAAGGGGTGTATAAAACTTATTTGAGATATTTTGGAAGAGAATAATTTGTTTATACATCTGCTGAATGAGAGATGGGAAGGCTAGAAGAATGTGTTAGCTCTTGTTCTAGCAGCTTGTTGGGAGTTTTTTTTTTTTTTTTTTTTATCTGTTTGCTCTCCGTTTTTTTTTTTCCTGGCTGCTGCCTCACTGAAAGGTAGGTAATTTAGGCTTGAAGTTGCAGTGAAGTGAAGCTTTCCTTCAGGTTCATCATGAGCCTCTGTTATTCAGGACACAGACATACTAACAGAAACAGATGCTCCCAGGTTGATATGGTAACAAAGACAGAGTGATGATAATGCTTAACGGCTCTGAGGATCCTCCAAGATGATTCTCGGCAAAGAAGTTTTTGGTTTTAAAAAAGAAAAAAGAAAAAATATAATAAAAGGGCTGTTTTAAACCACATGTACACATATTGATGGTCTCCCAACACTTTGTTTAGCTCATTAAGTTGATTCCTGATTAAAATAAATAAATAAATAAATATTAAGCGCAATTTTATAATTAAAACGTATTTTGTTCCAAACACATTAAGGGCTTACATAACAGTGGAAGTCTGCATTATTGTGAAAGACTAAGAGCATTTGGTCTTTTGCAGTACCCTTTGCAGTAGTCTGGAACGTGAGTTTGCTCAGACGTGTTGGGCATATGGGGATAGCTAATTCTAGAGGTGTTTAAGCTTGCCGGGAAGTGCTAGAGATCCATCAGATTTTCTTTGTGGAAATATCTGGGAATTGAAGGTGTGTTGAGTGGTTCACTGGCAGAGTGGCCACTGCATGGAACAGGCTGTTAAAATGGAACAGGACAAATATTGGTTTGGATATTTTAAGAACAGCCTGGAAACACACCACATGAACTAGTGAATGGTATTCTTGCAAAAGTGGATGGGTATTGCTGCCCTTGCTTGAAGTACTGATATGTGTGTATGTAAGGATGGAAATATACTTATAACAAATAAGAAACTAGAAGGGTCTCATAACTTAAAGTCTATGGACTGTATAAACATGCTTGGAAGAGCTAATAATAAGAATAAGCATTACAGCTTGTGGTCTCTCAAATAACTAAGCAACAGCCAAACAAAAAAAAAACACACACACAATAGTTATGTAATGTATGATTTCAGTAAATATAGACATAAAATATATAATCATCATATAAGATGAAGCAGTCTGCTGAATTTAGATATTAAAGACATGTTTAATAACATGGGTTTGTGTATAATAACACGACTGTCTTAACGTGTCATAAATGACATACACCACATTGAACATCAAGGGGAAGCATGATGATTTTCTTATATAAGTAAATATGCATAACAAGTCACATAATTGCTTTAACTTGAATTGTAGTTTTTGTAACCCATCTTGACTATATATAATACTTAAGTGGTTACCAAGGTAACTAATGTGTTATACATGAAATCAAACTGACAAGGTTATTCAAGAGAAACAATAGAAGCCTGAACTTGAAATGTCACAGAATGTAACAATCATATTCTGAACAAACAGTATTAAATTGACAATAGACACTCAGTTTAATAACATGGGCGTGTGTATAATAACACTATTGTTTTAACTTGTCATAAATGACATACACTATATTGAACATCAAGGGGAAGCCTGATTATTTTCTCATATAAGTAAATGTGCATAACAAGTCATATAATTGCTTTAACTTGAATTGTGGTTTTGTAACCCATCTTGACCATACATAATGCTTCAGCTGTTACCAAGGTAACTAATGTTTTATACATGACATCAAACTGACAAAGTTGTTCAAGAGAAACAATAGAAGCCTGAAATAGGAATGTCACAGAATGTAACAATCACATTCTGAACAAATCATTGACAATAATCACTCAGTTTAACCTTTGCTTATTATACAAAATAGAATGTTGCCATTGAAATCTAAAAGCTTTCAGAATATGCCATTAAATTTGGAAAGGGAATTTGTAATCATTAATCGCAATAAGTGATTTTTTTTTTTTGTTTTTAACCTATAATTTCACTAATTTTTATAATAAGAAATGGCAGCTATGAAAATCCTTATGTGTAGGAAATGGGGGGAAGAGGGATGCACTGATAATTAAAATGCACTTTCATCGATGTTCACATAAAACAAACTTGATGCTTTCAGTAAGTCAGTAACAAAGTGATTACTTAAATGCTGGCAAACAATGAAATATAACTTCTAATATATCCAGTAAAATACATTGCATTATAAACATTAGGTATAAATATTATTACCATCTATTTATATTAAGTAATACATTTTGAAAGACTTCATTAATAAGGGTGAATATGTTAAATAACTGTGTGCTATAATCTTACTGAGGTTTTATATATGATACATCCTACTTTACTATGACTGAATTCCTTGTCTTTCATGTAAATATTAATTGCTTGTACAATAAGTAGACATTTATATTGTATTAGAATTCTGTATAATCTACAATAGTACTATATCTGTTCAAAATAATATAAATATTGCTTATTCCTATTACAAACATTATCCATATGATAATTCAAATTATGGAGCTCAGATGTTCTGGATTGTCAAGTTATGAGGGATAACCTGATGGATTTAGGCTTATCCATCAGAATAGGAATGATTTTCATTCCATGGCTAGTGTGGATCTCAGTTTTGTTAACATTTATTAATTTAAATTTATTTCACAAAAAAAATGTAGTATGCCTGACCAAAACATTACTTTATTGGTAAACACTCAAAGTATAAAACTGATAATTTCCTTTAAAAGCTCAAACATATACCCCCAGATTCACTAATCTTCCATGCAGGACTAACTTAGTCCTGCACGGAAGTGCCCATGTTGAAGCAAGACGGCAGTGCGCCATGCATATTAATGAAGGCACGCTGCCTGAGCTCCCAGATTTACACTGAGCATATACGAGTGTAGGGGGCGTGTCTGAATAAACAGGCCCCTGAAATGTACAACAGCAGAAAGTGGTAAGAAATGAGTGAGACCATTAATAGGTGTCTGCATATCCCTGCCAACAATCCCCATGTGTACAACAGCAACAGTACATATAATTAAAATGAAGAAACCCTTTTATTTTTTTTTAATCCAATTAAAGCTAACCATACTACGCGAGTGTGCCCGATGCTTAGCTACAGAGAAAACAGCTTAAAAGGCTGAAGAGGATAACAAGGAAGATATATATATGTGAAGCAGCACAGCAATAGTGTAGTGGGCAGAGCATTCGCTTAATGAGCAGGCATTCATAGTTCGAGTCCCACTGCAATACAGTCTATTTTACATGGCAAAACACGCTATAACCAATATTTTTTTGCAAAACCCACTAAATAACATATATTTATGAACTGGAGTACTGCAGGGAATGCACATGTGAAGTGTCAGTGTCATAATGAATAAGGCACTAGTAAGCAGGTTTAAGCACAGATAAGCAGTAGTAAGTATATGTAAGCAAAAGTAAGCGTGTTTTAGTGCATTTGCGAGGGGGTAAGCACTGCCTACACAGACTAATCAATTTAGAAGCTAACTGAGTGTATGAAACTGTAACTGGAAGTTAGCAGTACTTAGCTCTGCGCAAACCCGCTCAGAACCGCTTACAACTGCTTTAAAGTGCCTTAATCACTCTGTATCCAACGGCCCTTGTTCAAAATAAACAGCCTCTGCAAGGCCCGAACCCAGGACCCTGTACACTGTAGTCACAGTAGTTCACCACTAACCCACCATAGCAGTACAGACTAATGAGTTTCAACAAACAAATCCTCACCATAGGAAAATCAGTCTGAACATGTGAAATGAATCTATGTACAGTGTGATGTTGTATAACCTGCTACATAACATAAATATGTGAACTGGAGTACTGCAATAAGGACAGATGTGAGGTGTTATTGTAATAAAGTGTTGAAGTCCCCAGGACTCCATACAGTGTACGTACATATGAATCACAGATACCAGACACAGATATAACATGTAACAAATCATAAATCAATGTCAAAAGGCAAATATAATGCTAATTAAATATTAAGCAATGCTAAACATTGCACAGCTCAGCTTACATGATGTAAGCAATGTGTAGGCCGGATAACTCAATCTGCCCAGTGGTATACCCCTTTAAGCCATGCCAACATTAGGTAAGCAGGTGTGCCCATAGCTTAGCCTATTCAAAACTGTACAATCACAGGAAAGTGTGGGAAATCAGGTTTATTTAAACTCCACAGGCGCAAATAATTCCCATAACTGGTTGCAGCTTCCTACTGTAGGCAGAATGGCTGGAGTTGGGGAAGGCACTCGATTTAGAGTGCAGCACTGGGGCACCCAGGAGTCCAGATTCATGGTATGGCTCCTGGTAAAACACCATGAGGAGAGACTACTGCAGGGCCAGTACCAGGGCTCTCATTATAAAGTGGAGGCCTGGGACAGTCTCGCCCGTGACCTCACCAGTGCCACTGGTATCCCCCAGACTGGTGAGCAGGTCAGGCATCACCATGCTGACCTGAAGCAGCGGAGGTGTGATCACTTGGCATGGTGGATCCAAGAATCAAGGCAGATGGCCAATGCCCCAGCACTAAGTACCCATTCAACTATGTAGATAATGATTGCCTAGCTTGTGTATACCATGGATAGGTAATGGCTAAATATCACTGTATTGCCCTGACAGCTGCAGATGAGCAGGCTGTGAACCAGCAAGCCCATGCTGCAAGGCTGCAAAGGCTGTGTCATGAGGCAAGTTAGTAATAATCTTGCATGTACTGTCATAAGAAAAAAATACAACAGTTCTAGAAAGTGTTGTACAAGTATAAAAATGTATTGTGTATGGGATATACTGAATAAACCAGACAATATGGCAGGAAGACTGTCATATAGGTTGTGTGGAAATAAAGGTATAATATCTTGAGAATAAAAGTATAACCCCTGGACTGCGTGTGTACATTCTGCTTTCATATGTTGTTGTAGTGTTGCATTCTATAAATAGTACTGTTGTATTAAGCAGTGTTACCCACACTGTTGACCACAGTTAAAATGTGTAGGAAGTTCAGTATACCAGTGTTGGAAGTCCCAAGAGGACAGTCACATAGAACAACTGAGGGAGACTTAGAAACCATTGGAATGCTTCATACCAATTCTGTGATAGCACAGTGTGCTCTGATTTCAACTGTAATATTTTTACCACACACAACAGGGGTTTGAATCCCGGGAGTGGTAGTAAGTTGTATGCATAATCATATCCCACAACTGTACAGAGTTTGTGAGAATGTTCAGATAGAAAGCTGTATGCATAATTAGACCCAACAACTGTACAGACATTGCTAGAATGTTCAGATAGTGCGCTGTAAGCATAATCATAACCATCAAGTGTACAGACTGTGGCAGAATGTTCAGGTAATAAGCTGTATGATTAGTCATAACCCTCAACTATTCTGATCTGTCCAGCATGTCCAGATAAATGGCCCATATCTGCTACCTGGTAACCTGTTCCCCTGACAAATCAGTGAGATGATCCAAGAAATGTACACAGCTTATACTGACATATAATGGATAGTGAGACCTGAACATAAAAAGAGAATGTATATGAAAGCAAACCTGTCATTGTAGCATCTCACCCAAAGTGTATGACAGCTGTTCCAAAATATGTCACATTAACACCTGCATCCTGTCAAGCCTTGACCAGAGTGTGTGCAATAATGGATTGTTAGGTATGTGTATAACATCAACATGGAATCTGGGAGTATGTATAGTATTCGTTGGGTATTGTTAACAAATATTTCTCCACAGCTATAACAGGTAAGAGGTGTAGACTGTAGTTACAACACAGTTCACTCCTATGCATGTCTACAAGCATGGAATGAGGGAGTATGTGTAGAATTTGTCAGGTAGTGTTAACAAAATTTTCTCCACAGCTATACAGTTCACTCATATACTTATCTACAAGCATGGAATCTGGGATTATGTGCATAATTTGTCCGGTAGTGTTAACAAATTTCCCTCCACAGCTATAACAGGTAAGAGGTGTAGACTGTAGTTAAAACACAGTTCACTCATATACTTGTCTACAAGAATGGAATCTGGGAATATATGTAGAATTTGTCAGGTAGTGTTAAAAATATTTTCTTAACAGCTATAACAGGTAAGAAGTGTAGAGTATACGTAAGACACAGTCCATGTATTTACTAATCTACAAACATACCTTGTACAAAGTAAGGCCCTTAGGTAGTGTAATAATACCTGTAAGGGACAGATTGCTGTAGTGACTAAGAAAGTTGTGAAAACTACAGGGATATATTAGTTGTTAATTGATCTCTCTCTCTCTCACCCCCACCACATGTGCAACAATAACCTAATTACACACCTAAATGAGTACATGTACACTCCAATCTTTTGTTGGGACATGTGTCCTGTTGGTTTATAAATATTCACATTTAGTTCTATGAATGTGCCATGTTAATATGCTCCCATATTGGTGGCCTGTTGCCATCAATGAAACCTGCATGCTGTTGTTATGGCCACTGTTGTCCCATATATGCATGTGTTCTGTTCACCCTGCAACTGTTGTAAATCTGGTATCTTGGGTTAATGGGAATACCTATGCATGCTGTTATAACTAATCTTGAATGCTGTTGACTATTACTAACTGATATCTGTCCTAAAATGGCAACACCATAGCTCATATGGGAAGGCAGGTCCCAGCGCACCCACCTGTCCCACCTCAGTTGTTTGTCTTGTCTATTAACCTACCCAACCAACCTAACCAAATATACCTACTATCCCTCCCCAACATCCCACTCTCACCTGAAAAAAAGGGCAATCTGTTCCCACAAAAAAATAATGCCCCATACACAGCTGTCCATTTTGCACAGATGTTCACTGGAGACAAGTAATCTGGTCTAATTGACATCACAATGGATTATTGTTGCCCTCACCCAGGGGTTTGAGTGTCCAAATCTACTTCCAAATTCAGTGTATATGCACAGCTGTTGATGTAGCAGAAATGTGCAGCTATGGACCTTCCCTACACCCTTCCTGCACACCCCTGGCTATTTTCCCTACTGTTTTTCCTACTTTATGCCACCTTTTTTACAACTTTCCTATCAACCCCTTTTTCTTTTCTTTTAAAGAAATTAGCACAGGGGTAAGCAAGAGTAAGCACATTTAAGCACCAGTAAGTGGGTGTAACCCTGTTTGCATGGGGGTAAGCACTGCCTACACAGGTTAAGCAATTCAGAAGCTAACAGAGTATAAGAAACTGTAACCAGTAGTTAGCAGGGCTTAGTTCCAAGCAAACCCGCACAAACCCTCTTACAACTGCTTTAAAATGCCTTAATTACTCTGTATGCAATTGCCTGTGTTCTGCCCAGCAACAAAATAAACAGCCTGTGCAAGACAAAAACCCAGGACCCTGCACACCATAGACAAAGTGATTTACCATTAAGCTATGCCAGATATACATAAATCTGATGGTTTCAGTAACATATCATTTAGCCCAGTCATGCAACAGTACAGAGAATTTATACCAACATCTCGGTGTATGTGTGTGTTTAAATATATTAATATCTAAACAGATACAACATATCAATATACGTTGAGAAATATATACATATATATAAATATATATGAACATATATACATGCAAATGCCTACATAGACATATATATATATATATATATATATATATATATATATATATATATATATATATATATATGTGTCTACACCTATATGTCTACATATACACAGCAAGATACATATATGTATGCAGATATATATCTATGTAGGTATATACGGACATAGTCATACATATGTAAGCAGATATATATATCTATATAGGTGCATGCGGCCATACATGTGTAGATAACAATGGTAGAGTAACAAAACCAAATATGTCCACATGCACCGTTAATGGGTTTGAGAGGCCCAAAACAATATATGTCTTGTACAAATAGGCATACCCCCCCCACAGCCAAACATGTCCACCCTGCATAACACTACCAAGTGTTGCAGATCCCATAACCAGGACCTGACATGACATGGGCACAAGATGTTAACAGTACTACATCCCATATGATGTCAGGCTGGTATTGGTAACATATCATGCAGCACAGTCTGGCTCCCATAGGAAAATGTTGAAGCTATCAACATCCCCAGGATACATATACACAGACAAATATATGCAGACACAGATATATATATATATATATATATATATATATATATATATATATATATATATATATATATTACGTATATATAGATATACATGTGACTACACATACACATGCAGATATATGTACAGTAAGACAGTAAGATACATATGTAGAAGGTGCACAAAATATGGAGCAGCCACTATGCGTACAGTTCACACCTGAACACCTGGACACTGTATGGGCCACCCATACAAATGACAATCATTGCTAGCAACATATCCCCACTGAGAGGTCATAGGACAAAAAACACACAAAGGTTTGGAGAAATGGTAAACCTTTATTTGTGTACTATTACTGTTCTATATACTAGTGCTACTGTAATTTAGATTGTCTTCACAGACATGGTGTGTGTGGGAGGTCATATCTGCTTTCCACATGTGTGCCACTGGCTACTGACAGACATCCTAAGGACATCATAGTAAAGTACCGCTGCTAGCACATACTGTCCCTGTCAACTGCAGCAGCAATATTGGCCAATATGTGTGGACATTTTGACACACTATGTACAGTCCAGAGGTATACACAGAACCCCTTAGTGCAAAACATGTGTATCATGCCTGACAATATGGATGTTAACAGCCATGTAGATGGGTATAATATATAACGACTGGTATACATATGCCACCATATGTTATGCATTCACACAGCCCTGTCTGGCCTGACACGTAATATCCACTGCTACAGGGTTACCATGGCCACATACTACCTACTAGATATTGACATACATCTGTACAGTATTCCACTGCTCTGTTTGACATACATAACTGTTAAGGGAGGCCCGGCAGCAGTACATCTGGCAAGAATCTGCACATGATATCTCACTGAGTAAGTACAGTAAGCTGCTAGGCATGTAACAATGCACTGTGCAGGCTACAGGCAGTCAGGCATGTCACAGCACAGGGTTAGATACACCAGTGTGAAAGTGCATAACCACAACCAATGAGAACATAGCTACAGCCACATATGGCAAGCTAGCATGATATTACAATATATGGACTATCTGATCGACACCATCCTCATATTTGCCACTCACACACTAACCTTACATATACTGAGCCACTACACAGTTTGAACCGATGGCTGACTGTGGTATGGGACATGTGTGTGTATGGCCCTATAAACATGTAAGCCAATACGGTAACATACAGTGGAGCAGCATGTAACATCAGATAGGATGGGACCTAGGACTATGAAAACTACCACTGTCTGTGCACAGGCCAAGGTACATACTAACAATACACATACTGTCAACATTCACCATAAGTACACAGACCTCAGTACTGTACAAACAACCACAGTATGTCCAGGTTATGTCATCAAATATAACCCCTACTGTACATAACATGTGTAGCAGTCTAATATCACACTGGCTTGTTATCAGATATGATGACACTAATTATGGTGTACAGCACATATGCACCTCTTAATAATGCATGACATATGTACAAAAGTTGACTGAGTTGTAGCTGGAAGCACATTCACAGGGCCAATATTGACACATTGCTGTGATAACATCATACATTTACTGTTGTAACAGGGTTTATTGCAACATATGTCCTATGAGAGATATGAAGTCAGTAACTGTCATGGCTTTCACCATCTACAGACTGCAGTCCTCACACTACCTTCTGCAGTTCACAGATACATGTTCTGTGGGTAACACATGACACCAAATGCACCACACACTGCCCAGTCTGCAGATGACCCTACAGATGGGAGTCCTCATAAACATACAACTGACATGGCAGGTATTCATACATGTAGGGCAGACATATCCACACACACTCTGTTAAATCAATATTACTCCGAATACAGTATAGCAGCACTTACAGTCTGTAGTCAGTTCAGGCACATCCCCCTCCTGTGTGTTGGCCTGTTTCCACAGTGTATGCTGTCAGAGGTAAATCCCCACTCCATCTGAGATGCTGTTTGCCAAACAACAGAACGATTTCCTGGTCACAGTGAATGAAAAGGACAAACATGATGTTCCTAGATACTGGAGTGTTTTCCATGCAATTGGCTACCCACAGCTGTTCCACATGCAATCAGCTAGGGGAGGGCTAGAATTCATGCAGAGGCCATCAGCTGATCATGAGCATTACTTAAAATACATATGCTGCTGCCTAAGAAAAGCAGGTATAGGTCTTCACATCCACCAGTGAGGGAGTGAGAGAGGCAGACAGAGGCATTGACAAGTCAGGGTGGGGTGGGAGAGTAAAACCTAAGCATGTTTGTGTCACACACCTACCAGCACAGGGTATCAAACCCCTGATGACTATGTAGTGCTATCACAGTCCTATGTATTTTTTGGATGCACCACATAGGTTACCTGCTGTGGAGTCTGCAGAACATATATGTGATGGTGAGTGACATCTGCAACAGGGATATGACAGCTATATGGTAGGTGATGTACACGTGCCTGGTGCATGAACAGGTGCCAGCATTAACACAGCCACACTCTCACAG
The DNA here is from genome assembly GCF_019279795.1 of Protopterus annectens. Classification (NCBI taxonomy): domain Eukaryota; kingdom Metazoa; phylum Chordata; order Ceratodontiformes; family Protopteridae; genus Protopterus; species Protopterus annectens. Next base: position 1,504,501,174 of record NC_056725.1, read on the forward strand.
GGACACACACATTGACACACTTGGCAGGACCAGGGATACAGCTCATCTCTAGTGAGATTGCCACAACCCATTACTGTGCAGGTATCACATGCACCACATGGGTCATATGGAGGTTATATGGAAAAAGGGTATGGGGAGGTATCTAACATCAGACAGCATGCCACTGGGTGTTATAGTGAGTGTGGATGTGATCATACAACACACACACGAACACACAAGGTGTCAGTACTGATATGCATGGGTGCATTTCTGCACAGGTATGTGGAGGTCGACTGCACCAGATGGCTATACAAGGCTAGTTGATGGGTATACATTGGCATCAGGCTGCATGACAATGGTCTGCATTGTGGCTCAGGCCTGTGATTTCTGTATTTGCCCACACAGGTGAGTATTGAATCCACCATACAGTCACCTGGGTGGCTATTGCATGTGGCCAAAGTTGTGCATCGCTTGCCATGTATGTGTTCCCTAGTCCATGACATGGATGGTGTCTGGGATGTGCACACCTCCCATATGCATGTATACTAACATGTGGAACTGTACCTGGGGTGTTGCCCATGTTGTGTACAGAGATTATCATCAGATGTGCCAGTCTTAGCCCCCTGTGGCAGCAACTGGTAATGGGCAGCAGGTTAACCCTGCACCTACATTGACAGCATGCATAATGGCATTCCCTGGTATCAGTAGCATCTGTCCATACAGGGCATGTTTTCAGGCATGGTATGTCCTTTGTGGGTCACATGTGATGGCACCACAGTTGTTGCAGGTGTCCAGTGGGGAACATGGGGAAGGTGCACTGTCTGCATGTATGTGTCTATTGGACAGATGGAAAAGGTGACATGCCCACTGTATGCCACTGCAATCACTCTATAGTTACTATCAGTCACCAATATGCAGTGTACTACACACATATTGGCTGTTGCCTCGGCATGTGTGTGTGTGTATGTGACATGGGTTGAGAGTGTGCTCTGGGTAATACTGGGGTTGCTAACTGTGATTGCCTGGCTGTGATGTCACGTGTATGTGTATGGATTTGCACCCCAGCCTCTCAGCTATTTCACATCTGTTATCCCTGTACAGTGGACATTGTGATATAGGGCCCCCATAAAAGACATTTGCAAAACCCACCACACATTGGACCCAGGTGTCACACACTCGCACCCACCTCCACACAGGATACAAGTTACAAACACACACACCTGTCACGTCTGGGAGTTGAACCCCTTCCTAACTAGTTTATTACACTACAGCACTAATAGTGGTGCTGCGGTAGCGTTGTCACCTCACAGCAAGATGTTGTCCCATTTGATTCTCAGCTAGAGCGTCTTCTGTATGGAGGCATGTGTGAATGGGCATGCCTTCGTTAAAGGTTGTGCATCAGGGCTGGTAACTCGGCAGGTAAAAATCCACTACCAAACATTAGCAGACCGGAGTTCCACTGTGGCGACCCCTAACCGGGTTAAGCCGAAAGACACAACAACAACAAGTAATAGTACGCACCATGGAGATTACTGGAGAAGTTTTTCCCCAAAGGTGTATTTCACATTGGATGACATCAGCAGGACTGCCAAAGTTGGCCATTGGACATGTACTGAGTGTGACTAGCCTAAAATGCATTGCTCCCTACAAAGACATTGAAACACACACAAAACATCCACAACTGACATGCGTGGGTATAGAATCCATAACAGAGGTCTATATCACACTACGCAGTTATGGCCAACACTACAGAGATTACTGGGCTACATCCTATCCAGAGGTGTATTTCTAGGTGGATGACATCAGCAACCTTGCCAAAGTAGAGCATACAAACTGTATGGAGTGTGACTACCCTAAAGAACATTTCTTTCTACATAGACAAGCACATACACAAACACTTGCCATGTCTGGGAATAGAACATCTACTTACCTAATTTATCACACTACAGTAGTACGCAGTTACTGGACGTGCTACAGAGATTACTGGGCTGCAGCTACCCAGAGGTGTATTCCTAGGTGGATGACATCAGCAGCCTTGCCAAAGATGAGCATTTGAATTTTCAGACACATTTGCCATGTCTGGGAATTGAAATCCTACCTAATTATTTTATCACACTACAGCAGCACACAGTTATGGGACATGCCCCGGAGATTACTAGGATACAACCTTTCCAGGGATGTATTTCTAGATGGATGACATCAGTAGCTTTATCAAATTAGAGCATTTCAATTGTAGGGAGTGTGCCCACCCTAAAAAGCATTGCTCTCTACACAGACACACACACCCAGTTGCCAATGGTGGGGTTAAAACTCCTACCTAACTAGTTTATCACACTACAACAATACACAGTTATGGGATGTGCCACAGAGATTATTGGGCTACAACTCTCCAAAAGGTGTATTTCACAGTAGATGACCTCAGCAGGCTTGTCATACAGGGGCTATGGGGAGGGCAGTGTGTGTGCATGGGCCATAACCCATTCATCTAGGGGTTGACACGCCACATGTGGGCACAGCCTGTGTCATATTCCCCAGGTACGTGTTCACAGCTGCTAGATGACTACTTCCTTGAACAGTCATGTTGCACAGCTGGCATGTGCACCACATACTCTGTAATGCTGACAGATACCAGTGGATAGTATCTGCAGTGTGTGACATCAGACCCTCATGTGGTTGTGGCCCTTTGGCTGTGTGCTGGGTGGGAGAGCCCTGGATGGCTCCTTGTCACAGTCACCCACTTCCACACATCTATGTATGTCTACCTTAGGCTTATTGTAGTGTGTTGTCCTTACATATATGCCTGTATTCCTATCCACTGTGTGTGCAAAGCATTTGTGGTGCATACTGAGGACTGTCTGCACTAACATTTGCGGCTGCCAGATATGTCTGGTCCACTGATGTTTGCAGACATGGCCTTTATGTGTTTAAGTGTGAGAGCATGCCCAGTATGACTTTTCAGTATGTTGTTGACTGACATTGCCTTCATTACGCTGTGTGTGGGCATGCCCAGTATGGCCATCTGTACTGAATGTGTGGATCTTGTCCAGGTAGTTTGTACTGCAGTGCTGACCTTTGTGTTGTACACCTACAGGTAGCATGCTGTCTCTGCAGGGTATTCATCGATCATTTGGCATGGACTGTTACTACATTTTTGCATAGGATGGGGGGGCACACCTGACTATTTCTACATTTCTACACAGGATTGCGGGGGGGCACATCTGACTGTTACTATATTTCTATGTGAATAAATAAACAGGTGTATATTGCTGCCCAAAGGTCCAAGCCCAGAAAGCAAGAAGCAAAAGAATAATCAAAACAAAAGACAAGGCAGGACCACCAGGCTCATAAAATCTAACTTGATTTATTAAACAAAGAACAGGATGAGCGCTTTCACGTGTATAACACGCTTCTTCAGATCTCAAAAAACAAACCATCTATCCAGATTTAAATAACAGCAAATGTCCCACCCTTTTAATTAAATCCAGTGGGGTAAAAATGCATCATGAAATAAAGCAATTAACCTGCAGTGATAAAACAAGCCAAAAACTTAAAGCTACAGGCTCTTATACAACTGAAAATACTTAAGATACAAAATACAAGGACTGCAGTTGATGTAAAAATCTAACTACAACATCACAAAAAACAGACAAAAGATGCTGAGTAGTACAATAAACTACATATACAATAGCATAGTCAAGTAAAAAGAAAAAGAAAATAACCAAATAGATCACATTCAACATTCCAACACACCATCACATGAAAATGTAGGTGCAAAATGTAGATAGAGCGTATCATCATAGGATAATAAAAGTATATGTGTAATACTATGTAGATTATAAACCTGAAAGTATGTTTATTTCAAGGGTCAGGCCACCAGCACCAGTTTTAGACTTAGATAATTATTCATTCCAGGAAAAACATGTGCACATAGCCTAAGGATCCATTTCAATTCCACCATCTCAAGCTAATTATTCAAATTCCCCCCTCTCTTATTCAATGCTACTATCTGTAAATCCATAAAGTTGAAGGAATGTGCACTGAACTGTGCTACGTTTGGCTAAGGCATTCTGTTTGTTCAAATTTCTGATATCATGGACATGATTATATACTTTATCCCTTAGCCTCCTAGAGGTCTTACCCACATAAAAGAACTCACAGCAACCACAGTATGCAAGATACACTAAATTAACACTATTACAAGTGGCAGTGAACCTGGGAGTAAACTTGTAGTCCAAATGAGGATGTTGGAAAAACTGGATAGTTGTAATAGCTGGACACATACTACAGTGTCCACATGGAAAAGTCCCGAAATTCAAACCTCTAGGCATAGTATTTAAATTATTAATAATGCCTCAAACTGTGTCTTTGCATAAAAGCTGTTTCAGGTTCAAGCTGCTCCTAAAAACAAAAAGGGGAGTCTTCCCAACCAACTCAATGGTGGCAGGATCTATCATGAGGATGTGCCAATTTCATTTCACAATTTCCCTTATGTAAGCAAAATAATTTGCATATGTTGTCATAAAACACACCTTATCACCCTTATTGTAGAATCCTTTGCCTTTCCTTGAGGCTATATCTAAGCCCAACACCTCATTTCTAACCTCAGCTAGTATGGATTCATTATACCCCCTATCCAGGAACAGCTGGTCTACGTTATCAAACTGTGACAACAAATCACTTGGTTTCTTACAAATCCTTCTTAACCTACAGGATTGTCCTTTCACAATATTAGGAAAAATTCTTACATTTCTGCATAGGGTGGGGGGGCACACGTGACTATTTCTACATTTCTGCACAGGATTGGGTTTCTACATTTCTGCACAGGATTGGGGGGGGCACACTTGACTGTTACTATATTTCTATGTAGGATGGGGGGCACACCAGACTATTTCTACATTTCTACACAGGATTGGGAGGGGCACACCTGACTGTGACTACATTTCTGCATCGGATGGGGGGCACACCTGACATTTGTACACATTTGCTAGGACTGTACTAGTATGTCGGGTACTCCATTTCAGTCTGAAGTCTTACCTATCGTGCTGGCTAGAGGCATACCAGTGTACTACAGATCTTAGCTTTTAAATACCTACAGATTAGTTTCTGACTTCCTACCCTTCAGAACTGACATCCCACTGCCTGACCTGCTATAGTCTGTCTGTGTAGGCCTGGGGGGAAGTTACCCATAGGCCTCATTCAGAGGCCAATGCACAGCCTTTGTTTTTGTTTGTCTACACATGTCCTGCTGGCTGTGACTGTTGTTGGGTATGTGATTCTCCCTGACTGGCATGTGTGAGTCACTTACCTTGCGGGTGCCCCAGTATTGAGGGTAGTGCTGCAGGACTGCCTATGTTGGATGCACTTACCACACTCCCTACACATGGTTAGGCACAGGTAGTGTAATGTTTGAAATCCCTTTTACTGTATGTGAGAGTCAGAGAGAGGTGTTATTCCCTGGGCCATCCCATGTCAGTGTATGTGCTCTGCATTGCCTCTTTGCCAAGGCCAGGGCATACTGAGCATGCCTCCTTCTGCCTACTGGGGCAGGCTCAGGTTGTTCCTCCTCTGAGTCACTCTGTGCTTGTGCAGGCCTTAGCAATGGTGGGGGGCTGTGTGGCCATGCTCCATGCTATTCCTGCTGCAGCTGTTTCCGCAGGATCATATTGTGTAGAATGGCACATACAAGGACAATTTGGGTACATGTAGCTGGTGAATACTGCAAGGCTCCACCGGATGTGTCCAGGCACCAGAATTGTGACTCGAGCATCCCAAGCTCTATTATAATTCTTGTTTGTGCATGTGCATCATTATGGAGTTCTTGTTTGGGTGTGTGTGCATTTCTGATGGGTGTCATCAGCCATGGCTCCATTGCGTATCCAGCATCCCCCACTAGGTGACCATGCGTGATGTCCCCATTGGCAAATCTCTGTTACAGCTGTGTCAGATGCCAGATGTGGGAATCGAGATGGCTTCCAGGGCAGCCAGCAGACACATTCATTATTATGCCCTGGGCATCGCACATAACCTGGCAGTTGATGGAGGGGAAGCCCTTGCGGTTGATGTAGACCCTACCCCGCTCACGGGGTGGTGCTTTGATGTATATGTGCGTGCAGTCTATTGCACCCACTACCTCAGGGTATTCTGCAATTTGGTGGAAGAGATGCATATTGCTGGCCAATGCCTCACAGGTGTTGGGGAAATATACGTGCTCACCGACATGTGCTGACATGGCATCCAGGAACTGGTGAAGTACCCTGGATGCTGATGCCTGTGAAATCCCCATCATATCCTCAGTTGGCCTTTGGAAGGTACCTGTAGCTAGTATTCTTAGGCCTACACATACCTTGGTATCCACTGGGATGAATTCCCCTCTGTTAGTTCTGTGTGTCAGGTGTGGTCGGAACAGCTCAACAATTTGCTGTAGGAGGTCCCTGTCCAGCCTACAGAGCTCCACTATCTCCAGCTCATGTAGCCCCTGGTAGGATACCCCGAGTCTGTACACTCTTCTCCGTGTCCTCACTGTGGGTTGGTTTGCAGCATTCACATCCTCACCACCCTCAGCCTCTTCCACAAGTTGTATGATAGCTATCGCAGTCCCTATCATTTTGCTGTTGTGAGAGTTAAAAGTTCCCTGCTTGTTTACACCAGTGGTGTAGAGTGTGATAAAAATGAGAGGGGAAGGTATTTGCTTAGTTTATAGTAGTGTTCTGGAATGGGCTGGTTTGCTGCCTGTGTAATTGGCTGATTCTGATACATTTCACCTGCCAGCTAAGCTAGTTCTCCTTGATTACCTTCCTACTGCTGTTTTCCCTTCCCATTGCTCGGGGGCATGCTGCAAACAGAGAGCTTAAGTGTGCACACTGCTGCTATTTCCAAGTTTAACCTCTTTTTTCTTCCTATAAAGCCCGGTGCATGGCACAACACCTGCTTAGGCTTTGTAAAGAGGGCTAAGCAGGTTTAGACACACCTCCTAGTTGTGCTAAGCTAGGAGGTAACCCTAGCCACAGGGCTCCAATAAGCTTACAATATGCCTGAAAACCCTCCATGATGTCACTTAACTCCTAGGCTTGCACCAGGCTATTCCATTGGACCTGACTCACATGCTGGAGAAAACTGGGATCCACTATCCTTCCCCTCATTTGCATAGGATTTTGCCTGCTTATGCATAGTTACATGTCTCACACTGAGCCTCACCCCTTACCAACCACTACTCACTGGCCAGATTGTCTTGTGCCTGCCATTGACTTGCATGGCAGAATACTGATTTTAGTTAGAATGCTTATTTTAGGTTTATTTTATTATTTTCCCCAATCCCATTTGCATGCCACTGCCCTACACTTAAACAGCCGAGATCGGCTACAAAAAGCAAAAGTTGATTTATTTATTTATTTTTTTGTTTGCAATGCCAATGGCCTTATACTTGGCCATTGGTATGCTTACTACATGATATGCAGTCTTTATTTTGAGCTGTAATATCTCCGTTTTGGATTTTGCAAAAATGTACTTGGTTACTAACCGAGTACATTTCTACAGATTGCACTAGTCTTGCATGGACTGTTGCAAGCTTCCCTGGATTGCAAAATCACCTCATTTGCATGGATTTCACCTGCAAATGGGGTGATTTGCATACAAGGGCTTAGTCCTTTCAAGATTAGTGCAGGAGCATCCGTGCATGCCCCTGCAGGCTGTTCCTGGATCGCACATCAGACATATTGCCTGCCCGAGCTCCTCAACCAATCTTGCACACTATGCAAGCTTTCAAGAATCCGGGGGATATTTTATAGTTATCAGAGGAAAATGTTTAATAGTCACAATAAAACAAAAAATACATAGTCTAAATAACCTAAGATGGATTTAACTTTATTATCTTTAAATACAAATGGCTTAAACAATCCTGGCAAGAGAACACATCTACTGAAATATTTATAACTGAACAAAGCACAAATTGTCTTCCTTCAAGAAACTCATTTCAAAACAAATGGCAATTACAAATGGAATCCTAAGGAATACATGATATTGATGCAATCCACTTATAAGACAAAGACAAAAGGGGTAACAATTTTATGGAAAACAAATGTTATTAACCCATAAATCATTTATAAGTATGAAGATAAAGAAGGCCTTATGACATTAGTAATAGTTAAATATAATAACAGAATATGGACCCTAGCCGATCTATACTGGTTCCCAGGCATTGGAACAGGAACTGTTAAAAAACACATGGATTTCATTTCCAATAATTATAAAGGCAACTTAATCTTAGGAGAAGATTTTAACTGTATATTTGATATTTCTGAAGCTACAAATAAAAGACGGCTGCGTACATCTGCTGTATCAAAAGCTTTAAACAAGTGGGTAGAATTATTTTGTCTTGTAGATACCTTCAGATTTAAAGAAGATAAATCTTTGTTGTTTTCCCATCAAGATCACAGATTTGGTAACCAAACTAGAATAGATAAAATATTTGCTGCCCATGACTTACACTATAAAATAATTAATTTCTCAATCACTCAATGCCCCTTTTCAGACCACAATGCACTGATACTAAAACTTCAAAATGGGTACAAACCATTAATCTTTAACTCCAGAATTTCAGCATATATAACTAAAATTAAAGCGTTCAAACCCTAGTTATTATCTGAATTACAGTTCTTCTTAGATATTAATTACACCACAGAGATAAATAAAATAATGATATTGGACTCATTAAGAGCTTGCATATATAGTAAAACTCTAACTTGGTATAAAAAAAATCAGAGAATGGGATTCTGAATTATTAGATCTACAATCCAAACTTTTGTCAGTATAAGCTGAAAAAATCAAAATCATTTGGAGAGGAAAAAGAAAGAAGAAGCATTAAATAATAAATACAATGAAATTCTAACACATAAAACTAGTTTAGCTTTAGAAAAAATAAAAATTAATACCTTGGCTACTTTTCCCAACTATCTACATAATTTATCCACAAGAATCAAAATACAATCAAAAGCTAATAACATTAAAAGTATCTTCCATGAAAAGAAAGAGAAAAATGTCTCGGATATAGGTGACATTCTTGATGCCTATAGAAATCACTGTATAGAACATTTCCAAAAAGAAAATATACATATCGATCAATTAAATCTAGATGAAAAATGTTCTAATATAAAACAAACAGAAAAATTAAAACTAGATCTGCAAGCACCCATATCCTACAAAGAAATTACAGATGCAGTAAAAGAGGGTAAAAATAATAATACCTGTGAGCTACACTACACTGTGCTGTGCTAGCTATAAGCATTTATAGCATTTACTGTCTGTTTTTTTTTTTCCTCTCTGTAAAAAAAAAAAAAAAAAAAAAATCTTGTTTTCCACCAATACTGAAGTCAGTTTCAGGAGTAGTCCAGTTGGCTTTGTTTTTGTTTTCCGTTACTGATCCATTGCCTTGTTGGGAAGGGAAGAAGGAAGTTTCTGCTTACCAGTGGGAGTGGGAAGCACTGGAGCAGCCTCTTTTGTCGAATTGGTGAAGGTGAAGAAGGCAGTAAGCAGTAAACTAGTAGTCTATTGGGGTTTTTCACTTTCAGCCCCTCCTATAAAAAACCGCTAAACACGTATTTTCCAGCTTGTACAAACTCTGCCAACTCCCTCGCAGGCCTCCCCTCGTGATGGTCAAAGCAAGAGAGCCAAAAGAGTGACTTCTAAGAGTGATATTCATATATTTGTTTTTTTTTTTTATTAAACTACTGTTAACAAGCTACGACTTGCCTGTTTTGTGCTACTTTTAAGTGATTTCTGCATTTTACACTGTTTATTGCACTTTTTTACTTTACACTTGTGTGCAATTGTTGAACTAATTTTCTATAGGCTACACTAAAGTTTATAGCATTTACTCTCTGTTTATTTAAAAAATGTTCTGTTTTAAAAAAAAAAAAAAAAAAAAAAAAAAAAATCCCTTTTTTCCCCTCCACTGGGACTAGAGCTAGTCAGTTTCAGAGTTGGTTGTTCCTTGGGCTTTGTTTTTATTCCTGTTACTGATCCATTGCCAGGAAGAGGGAAGTGAGTTGTCTTCACTGGGAAGTTTCAGCCAGGGACTAGTTGATTTGCCTTTTTGGAAGTTTTCAGCCAGCTCCTAGTAGTCCATAGTAGTCCATTGGCCAATTCCTAGCTCAGCAGCAGCCCTCCTTCTTAATGCTGACTAAAAACCTGCTTCTCTCATAACCCCAATCCTATCTATAGAAAAGTTCATCTCTACTTGATCTATACTTAAAGCCTAGCAAAGACTTAAACTAAAGCCTGCACCTTGATAAAGCACTACACCCTTGTAGTACCCCACCCTTATACCCGATTCCCTCCCACCCCCTTAAAAAGTCTTCAGTATCTACTCCTAGTCTTTTTCGAGGGATCAGCTGTACTGTGTCCTCCAAGTCAGTTAGGTGAACCTGGAAGCTCAAGGCAATGTTACAATTGCCTCATAGTACACAATCCAATCCTTCTCCGTCTCCACAAAACCAACTCCCTTCTGCAGCTAACAACACGGCCAAACTGGAGGCTGAGCTCTCAACACAGGACTGCTGAGACCAGACAGGAGGAGAAGGCAACCACACACACCAGAGAAGAGACAGGAGGCAACCACAATACCAATCACATATACATGCACACAACACACACTCATCAGGCTCTGATCAAAAATTTACAAAAACAGCGAGGCCCACCAAAGCAGACAAAAACACAAAACAACACAGGCCACCAAACCACACACACAACCACCTACACAGTCAGTCACCAAAACATATACCACAGCCATGCAACACAAAGAAGTCAAAACAAGACCCAAACTTAGTGCCAGACAAATGCCAGACACACTTGTCATTGGTGATTCCATGAGAGAGAACTGGTTAGTCGAGTACCAGACTGAGTAAGGAAGGCGGGTCAGTAGGAGCAGTACTCAGGGTAACGCACTGCAGGTGTCTCAACAGGACTCCAGATCTTGGGACTCAGCTCATTGAGATGTGTCTCCTTGGACTACACTGACTCCAGGAGAGACCGCGACCTTGACTCAGACCTACAGGTGCCCTAGCAGAGGCGATTGTGACCTTGACCAGATGATTAGCTTCACCAGTTTGAGCAGTAGTGATCCTTCTTCATAGGTGCATGAACAATACAGCTCTATGATGAGATGCTCAAATAAATGGATAAGCTCATGTCTGACGCTGGTCAAGCATGCTGTGGTCTCTGGACGGGATCATGCTGGGTCTGCCTGCGCTGGCCAAGGGATGGCTTTGCCACCCACCAAATTGGGCCCACTCTTTGGACAACAAGGCCTCACAAGGCTCATGAGTGGCTCAGCCACCCCAAACAATTAAAAAAACCACCCAAGAGGGCCATTCTGGAAACCAGAAGCCTTTAAAAAAACCAAAACGAGAAAGGCCAATCTCAAGATGCAGAATTGGTGGAGTACAAAAAATGAGGCCCAACGATGTTCAGCCCTCCTGGTTGAATGTCTGTGCACTAAATAAGCACCCCAGCAAGAAAGGAGAGCACCCATACACAAACCGACCCCACCAGGAAACCACCGACACCAAGATAAAAGGGGGACAACCATATTCATAAAGGACACCCACATAAAGGACACCCACCATATCACGTTACGGGCACAATTCACAAGCAACCACACCTCGGCATTGCAAACCACCATCAGGGCAGCTTAAAAAGGCCACTCATTCTACTCAGCAATCTCTCAAATGGCTAGACTAAAAACACTGAGGATAAAAGTATCACCAAACACCATCATACTAATCTAACTCCACACAACTAATATACTTCTAGAACACCCTATAGGCCCAAAACAACACTACTCAAGCCCACTCATCTATAAACTCACAACTAAATGTTCAACTACAAAACATCCAAACAACTACTGAATCACATCATCACGAAAATGGGATTGAAACATGGATCACTCGAAGTCACCCGAAATATACTCACTCACATCAGATCAGGAAATATACCAACACCATTGAGGTCCCCAATCCGCCTACCCTTCTAAAAAAGAGTGAAATGAAAAACTTTCAAAACAAAATTTCACTAAAAAAAAAACTTCAAATCCCCCTTTCCTCAACAAAAACTGCACACCAGAACATTAATCAAAACAAAATGCAAATCACACATACTAATGCCCTGCACAGCACCTACAAAATGGATCAGGCAATCCCAAACAAAACTAAACAAAACTAGTACAATATAGAGCAAAAATAGTCTGGCCAAACAAAAACCCAGCCATAAACAAGCTCTATTAAGCAGCAAAAGCCAAGAAGTACATAACAAAAGGCAAAATCCTCAGGGAGAAAAGAGACACATTAAAAATAAAGAAAGTAAAAAGACTAAGAAGGCCAAAAATCAGATCAAAGACAAAATAGAAAATCTTCTCCTTAGCTAGAAAAAATTCAAAATCATCTTAATTACTTTAGCTAAGTGTTAGAAAAGACAACTGAAAAAGACTGAGATCACAATCATTAGGAAAAAATGATGAAACAGAACCAGTGTAAACTTCTCCAACAATGATACTATATCTACTCCACAGGAAACAGCTCCACCATATCCTTCTCACCATCTAGAGAAGACTATTCCCCAGCCCCAACAGATCCCATCCATGGATGAGAACTAGAAACACGGCAATGCCCTTTCATGCATCCACAGGACCCATGGGAACAGTTTCATGCCTGTGGTGCCACTCAACGAGGGAAGATAACCCACATTAAGGACTCAGGCCGGAAATCTTAGTACAGTTAGAGGATACGCCCTCCAAGGAGTGGACATCACTGGAACTTCCTCCCCATTAGCCCACCTCATTTGACCTGCCTCATTACCGCCTGATAGCTTGACAAACTCGCAGACCAAAGCCATGGAGACTTGGCAAACTTTGGTCCCATAAGGCAAGACATAGGAAAAGGCAGTCCACTGAGTCTGGCTTGGTTTGATCACTTCCTTTTTATCCTGAGCTTTAAGATTGGTTGAGGAAAAAAGAGACATGACCCATACCCATTGATGCAAAGGCCAAGTCCATACAGCCATAGCCGACCACAGAACCCACACCATCAGCTTACCCCAAACCCATACCAACTCAAAGCGGTTGCAAACTCATGTAAAACCTGAAAACACAGTGTATGATGTTTTGCAATGTCAGACTGAAAGCGACGTCAAGGGTGGGAGCTGGAGGAGGACAAAGTTTGCAGATGACTGTCAATATCAGAGTCCCAGTCGAAACAACACTGTTCACTGAATCTCCGACAAAGTTTTCACGAAGCTGGAAACTGGGTTTTAGGGTTATGACAAAGCAAACAGATGAGATGATGGCAACATAGCCATAAAGATGAAAGGTTTACCCCTAGCTACCATATAGAGTTCAGTGGCAAAGAGCAATAACTAGGAAGTGCCAATGGCTGATCTGTTAGCCACCATTTCAAATGACACCGTTTGACTCGGGAAAACAAGAGTCAATTAGATCTGCTACCCCAAAGGTTGAAGGGATCAGAGAAGAACAATCAGTTCAATGAGGACCCAAGTCAACATTTAGTATCCGCTTGGACCCTGGCCTGGGGTAGTTAGTTAAAAAAACTTTCTATAGCAGCCACCTGATCCGAGATCAAAACCCCTCTAGATCAAGGAGGGATCAATGCCCCTGTACTCATCACTCATAGGACGCCTGATTGAAATGTATCTGACCAGACATGCCAGAGACGCTTCACAAAGCCAATTCCAAAAGGATCAAGGATAAAGGCCACAAAAATAACCACCATCTAAAAAGTTCAAAAGAAAAAACAAGAAGAGGTGTCTCATACCGCTGACACGAGACAAAATGAACCTGACATATAAGGCCAGATTAAACTTGAGAGCAAAAAATATGTGTCTGACCTCAAAAAATCTAGGAGACCCTAGACCTATTCGGCGTTATAAAAGAAGACCCACGAGGGTTATGGATATAGGAGCGTTACTCAACAGATTCATCACCCAGAAAGCGTGCTGGAGTGAGGCAAAATCCACGCAACTGTTGGGCAGAGGAATCTTGACCAATGGATGGGGAGGGGCAGAACCAATGGATGCCCTTGTCAAGAGAATCTTGACCAATGGATGCAGTATCACTGCTATATAGTTATAAAGCTCCAGGTATAGATGGCATAATTATGGAAATATATAAACTTTTTCCTTCAAAGATACTATCCCTCTTCCATAAATTAGAAATTCAGTCACAAGTTTTAAATCCACCCTCTTGGAGATATTCCTTAGTCACACCAATCCTAAAGGAAAACAAATCTCCAAACCTCTGTACCGCATAGAGACCTATATCATTATTAAATAATGACTATAAGATATTTATGACAATATTAACTAAGAGCAGCAACGGATGAAGCCAGGCAATATTAAAGTCCCAAATCCAGGTAAAATAGAGACAATTCGAATCACAGTTAAACTTGTAGATACAGAAAAACAGCTGAGTTCAAAACCATAAAAAACTCCTTTATTGTAGTCGACCATAGGTAAGCGCTTTCACAATACAGCGTCATCAGACCATTAAACAACTACCAAAGCAACCCTGTATATAAACTAACATCAATTAAACAATTATCTAATCACATCAATTAAACCATCAATTTAAACAACAAAGAGAACATAAAACAGCAAAAACATGCAATTTATATTCCTCTATACAAAATAAAAAGTAAAACAGTGCAATATACACACACACACACACACACACACACACACACACACATATATATATATAGATATAGATATAGATATATATATATATATACATACACACCTATTTAAAAATAAAAATATATGTTATGTGAAAACATATATATACACAATTAAAAAACAATTTAAATCAGCTCATTTATGTAGCCTTCTTTTCTTCAAGGCAGGCTTAATAGAAGCCCTTTCATTTAACCCTCTACCCCTATCAGCACGGAGCATGATAATCCAGCAAGCTTCCCTATGCTCAGTATGTGTGCATAAATCATCACCCCTAACACTAGGATTAATGGTTTCAATGACCCTGAAACTAAAGGTATGAGACACATCAGTCTCTTATAACATGTTTTGAAAGTGCATTATGCACAGAACCCTTCCTAATGTGATATAAATGTTCCCGCATCCTATCACGTAGGACCCTGTTGGTTTTACCAACATAGAAGGAGTGGCAGATTGTACACTCAGCCAAATATATCACATGGGGTGTCATGCAATCAGCAGATGCATAGAAAATAAACTCCTTGCATAGATCAGAATGAAAAAAGATACATTGGTATTAATACAGGTACAGAAACTGCAATTACCACAAGGTGAAGTCAAACCAGGATATGGAGTAACATTATTATGATTTTTCTCATAACATAGGAGTCTTTTCAAGTTCTTACAATTTCTGAACCAAAATGTAGGTTTATCACCCACAACCCTATGTACATCATTATCCACTTGTAAAACAGCCCAGAATTGACTAAACAACTGTGTAACATCCTTACAATCACTGGTATAGAATAAAGGAACTTTAACTTCTGGGGGAGGGGTCCTATCCTCAGACCCAGCACAAATGTCCGGTACTGGTCCAAAATATGGACATGCTCTGGTCAGTCTCAATGAATCTAAGTCTGACCATTGCCTATCAATCTCAGATGAAGTATAACCTCATGCCAACAACTTACTACCTAGGTTATCAATCTAATTTAAAAAAACAGACATAGTAGGGTTCAACCTAGAGGCCCTTATCCCCTGGCCCCTAACCAGGTTCCTAAACATATAGCCCGGATGCATGCTAGATCTAAAAAGAAATGCATTTCTATGGCAGGTCTTACGATACACACCAGTGTTAATAATATAACCTGGAAGCTTTTCAATATAATGGTCTAAGAACTCAATATGATTAAAAGACCAGTTAAAAGTAAACTTCAAGCAATCCATTAAATTATTCATCATATCATGGAAAGCTATCAAACCATCAACAGGGCCCCCCACAACAAAAACAAATAATCAACGAAATGTCGATAGAACAATACATGTTCGTTAAAACCCTAGGTGGGAAACAAACTGTTATTCTCCCAGTGTGCTAAAAACATATTGGCGTAGCTATTGGCATACATTGTGTTAATAGCTATGCCAACATGTTTTTAGCACTTTGGGAAGAAGAGGTATTGTTTCTCATGGAGTACTTTCATAGATATGTGCCTTTTTATCGACATTTTGTGGATGACGTCTTTTTTATTTGGACAGGTAACATAGATCAGTTGTATACATTTGTAGAACAGATGAATGATGTCACTACCTATCTGAAGTTTACTATGTTTTCTTCTCCTGTAAAGGTGGTATTCTTAGATCTCTTTGTGGAAAGGCTAAATGATGGTTCCTTCAACACAGGAGTGTTTAGGAAGGAGTGTCAAAGGAATACACTTCTACATAGGCAGAACATGCATCCCAATTAAGTTTTTCGTAATGTGGTGAAAGTACAGGAATTTGCATTTCTAGATTTAATAATACTGATATAGGCTACTCGTCAGAGTTGGTCAATTTGAAGAATAGGTTTCTACAATGAGGATATGGTCAACATGACTTGAATATAGGGTTACATGATATCGATTCCCTTAGATTAGATAGAGCTAAGCCCTATTTTTCTAATAATAGGGATAGTGAGAGTATTGCATACTCTATTCAAAACCCAGAGATTAGGATACCTATGTTCTATACTACAGATAAAAACATTTTTGAGATTTTTAACAAACACTGTGATGTCCTTATGACAGATCCAGATATCAGTAGTATTATTGGTGAGAAGCCAAAGTTTAGATATAAGAATAAATGTAACTTAAAAGGATGCTCTGCTATCCACATGCTGATTATAGGGCCATATCTAAATCAGCGACCAATCCTTGTGGTGAATGTAACTTTTGCTGCTATATAGACAAGATTGGGAAATTTATACACCCCGATACAGGGATAGAATATAGCTTCAACTGTTCAGCGAACTGTAATACCCATCAGGTAGTTTACCTTGCTGTCTGTGTAACCTGTCAATCATTTTATATAGGGAGATAGATAGATACTTTAAGAATAGAATCAGAGAGCACATTTATAATATCAGGATAGGTTTGGCTACCAATGCTTTAGCTAAACATGTTATTTTGACAGGACAGGAACATACTTTTAGATTTATGGTAGTTGAGGTAATTCAACAAAATTTCCAGGGGGAAAATGTTAGGAATATTACTGAAGAAAAGGAAGTCAAGTGGATTATGCACCTAAGAGCTGATATGGGCAAGGGATTAAATGAGAGGGTTTCTATTAGACCCTTTCTTAAGTTTAAGAGTATGCTTGTTAGGTAGTCAGTTTTATAACTTGTAATATTATTTTACATTTTTATTAGCATTAGCATAGTTATTTAACGTTGACAATAATTTTGTTATATTAATTATATTCTTTTTACCCTAAAAGTGTATGTATACATGTACACATCGATGTTTGTACGTTATATATCTTTTTGTTTTATATATGTAGTATGTATGATTGTTTTAGCTTGGTTCCTTTAATATGGAGTCATTAATTAAACATGTGACATGATGTCATACTTGTTTTAGTAATGGTATTTAAGGATCCATTAATTATTAGTACATTGTTTTAATGGTCTGAGGAACCTGATCTGTGAAAGTGCTTACCATCTATGTGCATGAAATAAAGCTGCTGTTTCTGGATATTACAACTTTTATTCGATTTGAACTGAGCTGCATGGTTGTCTTCGCTGCTTCACATTCTGTTGCTATTATAATCATTTTTATTAGCAGCGTGACATTTGCTTTGGGGAGTGTTCATACCTCTCAACCTGGAATCATCAAAAATCTGGACAAGGCCTATGAAAAATAAGTACAAATCTGTATGCTGATTAACATCTAATTTGCATACATAATTATGTAACCCCACCCACTCTGATGGAATTGTGGGATACCAATTTTCAAACGCAAACTGAAGAACAAACAACCAAAATATGGCACCAGATTCCAATGTCCTATTACCTGGCTATTTCTCCCCATTTACCATAAAAAAACTAATGTGTGCATACTGCTTTACTTCTACAATCAATGATTTGGATTTTATTTTTACATTTTACAGCACATCAATGCACAAACACTAACAGACATCTGCTAAACAAAGCAATACTGCCTCACAATGAAAATAGACTTGGCATTAAAACTTCTCTGCCCTTGAAACTCGCATTCATTGAAACAGGATTGAAACCCACACCACATACAAAGAAAATGCATCTGCTCCAGCGGTGGATAAAGATTACCTTTGAGCTGTTTTCAAATCATTGGCCCATTGCACACAAAACAAGAAACATACATGTGTTCTTTTCTTTGATACACCTTCCTAAGTTATATTCCTTGTATAATACAGCACACTTGTTAGAGTGCATTTTAAATGTATTGTTTGAATGAACATTTTTCCAGTAGGCTGTACTGTAGGCAATGAAAAAAATGCATGAACCAGTAATTACAAAACTGCATAATTCAGAACATTTCTGTCATAAAAAAGTCTACTTCCACACCCAAACTATAAACAGAATAATAGAATAACAGTAGTGTAAGCCATAGGCATCTTGCACAACTTCTCACACTTATTCTCAAATAAAGCTTTTTTGGTGGGGGGGCAAAAGGTCAAAAACCAGGGACACATTTTAAACATTGCTTGTATAATTTTGGAAAGTTGCTAGAATAAAATACTGTGCTATCACCATGCATGTTACTGACAAGTCTTGAAACCAGAATCCTATATATTACAGTCAGTGCAACACACCACTATGCTAAATCAGCAGTTTGAAAAATAGGAAGACTGAAACTTATTGGCTATCATTTAATGAATTCAGTTCTCACTTCTCACTATAGCTTTCAGCCTCTTAGCACAAAAAAACCTGGACAAACAACAAAGCCAATAATGGGGGAATATAAATTGTGTTTTGATCATAGCTCTCAATTTTTAGCACAAAAAAAATCTGGGCAAAGCTCAGAAATAGTAGTGGCTAGGGACTTTAGGCTCCTTTTACCCTGTACCAAAGCTACAGGGTTTGAGCCCAAATACCTCTGGCCACCAGGTCTTATTACACTGGGGCATTTTCACACACAAAATATGGATTTATTTTATTTTTAAAAATAAGCAGCTCAAATAATTTTTTTTTCTCATGTTCTAATGAGAAGATACATTTTGAAAAGCTTTTTGTTATGCATAAAGGTTATAAGGGGCACCAATTGTGTGAAATGCATTATAACAGTTTTCTTAGAGCTATTCTCAGCCCTCTACCATAAACATCAATGACAGGGCTTAAAAAATCAGGGACAGATGAACAGTGTTTTAGACAAAGCCTTAAAAGAAAAACATTTCTCACTGACTGAAAATTATGTGCATATGATAGAATGCTTTCTAGAATCGTTAATTTTCCTTGGCAGAAACATATGTATTTAAGAACATATGGCAGTTTTTCATGCAGAATAAGGGATGCCCTTAAAAATTAAATAAAGTGAGTTATGTTTTCAAGCTATTGCAAAGTCTGAATGGAATACAAACAGATCATGGCACTGAAAACATCATGCCCTTTTTGCTGTCTCCTGATCTGTTGCTCAGGTGACATCAAAGCTTCAGAAGGACTGCTTTACAAGAGCCTCATTTGCATATGAAGGTTTGTTTGAAATCCACAAGCCTGTGTCAAACTGCTCTGCTCTGTGACTGTTACTTAGCTGCACTATTATATATAATGACAAAGACATTACTGGCTAGAGAAAGGATAAATAGTGACATCATTCTACGACTTCTTCTGATATATTAGAAACCCTAAGTGTGAACACATAAACGCAGAAACATATACTACCAGTTCACCTGGAGTGAATCTTACTCTATTGGAAGAGAATCCCTGTACCTCCAGCGCAGAGAGGCTCTGCCCCAGATAATGCCTCTAACACTTTACACAAACTCCTATTTTTGTTTGTTGGATTGGGAGAATACTTATAAATACCATAATCATGGACAGTATATACATCCTGCCAAATTAGCAATTCCATTACAGAAAAATTAAAAAAAATAAATCACAGCTATAATCCTCATAATTACAATGGACACCTTTATTCCACATATATAGTTTGTGACCTTGCATTGCAGTATTAGAAACCATATTTCTAGATGTGACAGGAGATGTTTGGACAATAGCTAAAAACTTGTAGATAGAATATAACATAATTTACTGTATGCTCAAGAAAAACAGAAAGGGACTTTTACATAACTCAAGGGAGTAAAAAAAATATAAAAGTATGTATGTTCCAATGAAAATAGGTTCAAGCACAAAGAAGTAAAACATGACTGATGGGGTAACTAAGCAGTGCAGAAATGGGCAGAATTGTTTCTTTTCAGTTAAAATGTAAGTGAAGAGAAAGGAAAGCTATAAAGAAGGATGTAAAACAAGTTTTTAACAAAGAAAGAACTGAAATATACTTCATATGTTTTAAAAAAGGCATCAAGTGAAAAAGCAAACACTATACTCTCAAAAAACGAATATCAGTACAATGCAGAAATATTTATGTAAATTTGTGCATTTGTACAAACACACACCTTTATTTCCTTACCTAATTCCCCAACCGAGTCCCAGTGCTTTATCCGTCCCACCCACGTTTACCCGCTCATGCTGCCTGCTGCTTAGAAAAATAAAACTGCGAGTACTGCTGCCTGTAATTCTCATTGCTGCTATATTCCTGCTCGCATCCAGCTTGGAAAATAATAAAATAAGCATTACTGCCATTAGTGGTGCTACCTGGTTCTCACTACTGTATTCCCGCTCACAGCCAGCCGGAAATAATGACTTGAGCTCCTTGAGCTCAATTCCGACTGGCTGGTAGCCCTGACGGCACTGACGTCATCGCACACGTGATGATGTCAGCTCCGACAGTGCGATTTTTAAAAAAAAATTAAAAAATGAAGCAAAAACATCGGAAATGAAGGGGTGTCAATCGAGAATCGTGGCACCCCTTCATTTGGACCCCAAAACTCGGTAAATACCGAGTAATTTAGTGTGGTTAGGAGGTATGGGAGTGTTGACCTGTGCTTTTTCATATATATATATTTATATATATATATATATATATATATATATATATATATATATATATATATATTTATTTATTTATTTATTTATTTATAGGTCTTGTTATGTCTTCTGCTGTGTACTGTATTTTAACATATTGTTTGTTTGAAAATTCTCTGTATACTGTATTTTAACATGTTGTGTAAAATTTTACTTACTGTGGAGCTTTTCTCCCCAGGCCTCCACTGAAAATGGACCTGTGTCCAGTCAGATCATCCCGGTTAACAAATGCAAAATAAAATAAAATACATTTTAAGCCCTGTTGACTCCCTCCCCATGGCATTACTTTAAAAAGCCTGTTGATGCCATCCACCTTAGATGCACCATGTCAAACTCTATGGACTATACCAGTCATCTGTACAAATGTATGCAGAATGTCCAGATGTTTGCATATTCCAATTAATCTAGAACAATAGAAATGGAAAAATTGCATGGCAAACAGAACACATGCATAAATGAAATAACAGTCATGATTGCAACAGCATGTAACAGCATGCCAGTAACCATTACAGCAACAGGCTACCAACAATGGAATTTGAACAAGGTATGTTAGTATGCAACCGTTTAAATATATGAACAATAATAGAACACAAGTCCCAACATTAGGCTTTGAGAACAACATACCCGTAGTATATGAATAATAATTATTGCTGCAGATGAGGGGTGGGGGAGAGAAAACCAATCCATTACCAACTGTATAGGCTATATTTTTCACAACAGTACTGCTCAATACTCTACAGGTCTGCCCTCACTTTACATCTACCTGAGGCCTATAGCTACTGTAGCACATACATACTTGTTAATCTGTTGACCTGGAATGCTATGGGGCAAGCTGTGACAACTCTAGGTACCTGAGTAGAGGGGACTCATACATGTCAGGGTTACATATATGACTAACAAGGTGTACCCTGCACTGATGTTGTGTGAGTGTGCTAATTGCATACTTCTACGGGATTTATATCTGTGTGCAAAGTTATTGGCAACAGTGATCACTAGCCATGAGAACATGACACTTGAGAGACATGCATCGGGAAGAGTGCACTGTGTATATTGCTGTCCTGCTGTCATTTTTAGGCATGAGGCTGGACATTGGAACATTTGTACACAGTTTATTAGTATACTCTTCATACAGCTAATAGAAACATTTCTTTACCTGTAAGCCCTGTGGAGAAAATATCTGTTAACTCTACCTGACTGTTTCTACAAATACTCGGGATCACTTGTGTGTGACTATAAACACATCTTTGTGCCAGTTCCTTGATTCAAACCATGGTTTGTGTGTGCAAAAATGAACAACATCTCTATTTCTTATTACACTGAGCTACTGGGGCACTGCTATCTACTGCTTGACTGATTTGTGCCTAAAACACAATTGGTTACAAAGTCTGACCTTGTCATATAAGTGAAGTGTCACAGTATCATGCATGATAGATAGTTACTGAACTGTGTATTAATACTTTGAATGCAGTTGTATACATCTCACCTCTAGTAAATGTGATTATGTGTGATCTATACAGACTGTAGCAGGGTGCTGAGTTGAATACCTGACCCATACACATTTGCACATCATATATTTGCAGTCTCCACCTATTACATTCTCATACATGCCTGCATTAGCATACCTACATTCAGAAATAAATGTAGCTGAAATGCAAAGGTTAATACAAAACAGTGCTGCTGAGGACACACTATAATACATTACATATTACCATTCAAGGTTCAGATCTAAGTGTAGAACATATATAAATTTTCAGTGTATCTTGTTTTACAGCTCCACAGCTACAGTTTGACATAACAGCTGCATAGCAGACAAACCTCGGTGAATTCATGCTCGACAGCATTATTTGCTGTGTAGCACCTGTAGACTTGTATTTCTTCAACAACAGACCAGATTAAACACAACTGTTTGTGGGAATAAGCTTTATTTAGGGTGACATGACACAGTGGTTTATTACATTCAATATTCTAAATTCAGTTGTACTGCATATCCTGTAGATGATGAATGTATGTCAGTTATTACTTTCACAGTAGCAAGCACAGTATACTTTATTAACAGATTCATTCCTATACAATATTACTACAGTATTGGCTTCATTTCATCAGTAGTAGCTTGTTTACTGCCTTCATCTGTATTACACAGTACTTGGCATTAGTCATTTATATCAAAGTTGGTCTAATAACACATTTATTCAGTACATTCAGCACACACTATACCTAATGGCAGTAAACAATTACACTTTCTTATTTATTGGACTATATATATATTGCAAGTTATATCTGTACTCAACACACTGTTGACACAGCTTCAACAGTCATCCTGCATGAGCCTCAACATTACGAGCCCTCTCCTCTGCAGCTTTGGAGGGGGCACACCATTATGCATACCTGTTTATCAGATATTCATACTACAATTTGATAAAGCAACACTTGATATACTTAAAAACTTCTGGGGCATTCTGGGCCTGAGCATCTTGGATCCATTGGGACAAGAGTGCCCCTTCCTCCATTTCAGGTCATTGTAATGATGACAGATCTGCTCATCAGTGCGGGGGATGCCAGTGGCATCAGTGAGCTCATGTACCACATGGTCCCAGGCCTCAGTCTTGTATTCATAGCCCTGGTACTAGCCCTACAGCAGTCTTTCATTATGGTTCTTTATGAGGAGCCCAGCCATGACCCTGGACTCCAACATGCCCCAGCACTGCACCTGAAAGTGTGCTCCCTCTCCTGCACCTGCCATGGTTCCTACAGGTATCAAATTCTAATTGGTTCTGCCTATATTCCTGCCTGTGTGATTTAAATAAGACCATATTCCCACCCTTTGTTGTCATTGGACCATTTTTAAAAATGTTGAACAAAGCTCAGCAGTGCACAAACCTGCTAATCTGAGTTGAGCAGTGCTTAAAGTAGCAAATGCTAAGCAGTGGGCAAATCTGCTTTGCTGAGGTGAATACTGCTTAGAATGGGTCTTCTTAGCGATGCTTAAACCAGCTAAGCAGAGCTAAGCACTGCAAAGTATTGCTCAGACAGGACCTGTTTAAGCATTGCTTAGCTTGGCTTAGCAGTGCTTAGCAAAACTGAGCTATGGGCAAACAAAATTTTCATTTAAAAAATAATAATTGGATATTAATTACTCATTATTGATAGATTATTAGTATGTGCATGTATTTAACTTTACATGATCTCCCCTCATCTGCTTTCATTAACTTACCTTGGGGTGTGACTGTACTGTATTGGACATTTGTGTTTAAATTGTGGTTTTCACCTCATATCTCCACTGACACTGGGATTCTGGACCAGCTACACTACCCTGATTAACAAATATCACTAACTACATCAATAAATAAAATAAAATAATATAAAAATGTTTTCCCATGTAAAAGCTGAATGGCCTGTGTTGGTATTCGAATCGTGCACCTAGTTCACATGAAGTCATGACTCTAACCACTCAGCTAACTTGACTGCAAAGATTTCAGCTATACAGTCTATATAGCTTCTCCATAAGTTTAAGCACTGCTGAGCAAAACTCTGCACTGTGCAAACCCGGCTTAGCTACAATTAAACTTAAAAGAAAATGACATTTAAAAAAATGAATCATTTATTTTAAATTAAACATTACACTAACAATTATTAAATAAGTGTCCAAGGACACTTTATTTCTTTTTTTAGTGCAGCACAGAACTTTTACAATGCAGGGGGTGTGTTGCAGATACTGTAACACACCCCCTACATGACATTACAGTTTGCAGTATTACTTAAGTGTCTGAGAACACTTTCATCATTTATTTAGTGCTGTATGACACTTTTACAATGCAGGGGGGGGTGTTATGGATGCTGAAAAACACCCCCAACATGACTTTACAGTTCACAGTATTACTTGTGTCTGAGGACACTTCCTTCATTTATTTAGTGCCATATGGCACTTTCACAATGCAAGAGGTGTGTTACAGATACTATAACACACCCCCTACATGAAATTAATTTCACTTCTTCATTTAAGTGTCTGAGGACACTTTCTTTATTGTAAAGTGCTGTACCGCACTTTAGAAGTGAAGGGAGGATGTTACAGATCTGAGAGCTCTGTGACACACCCCCTAGCACTGATTCCGTATCCATGTACATGGCTCCCCCTCAGTAGCATGCATTCATTAATATGCAAGGAACACTGCTCAGAGAGAGATGCGGACAGGGACACCATTCAGTCCATGTAGGAATAACACTATTCCTATACGGAGTTTATTAAATCCGGGGATAATTAATATCAGCTCCACTATCTTAAGTGTTATAAGTGAGAGTAACTATAATGGAAAGGGGAACAACAGTAAATGTGCATGGAATATTCTGTATTCAAACCTTGGACCATGTGCATGGCAGTCCTACACTTGCATCTGTATTACAAGAAGATTGAAATAGCACTTGTCTGTCTTTCAGTTCATTACTATAGACTGCAGTGTCACAACAGTGAAAAAAAGGTTGCACATGTGTACTCTGTACCAGAACTCAGAACCATCTGTACTCCAGGCCTACACTAACATCTGCTACCACAGGACTAGTTATATGACATTCCATATTTTACTAATCATTCTTAAGGTTTTTGCTGTTAAGGACAGCACAACACCACTTATTGGGTTTTCATGATGTGCAATAGCATTAATTGAATGTGTCTGATTTCTGTTTTTGGCTGTCTGGGTCCTGTCTGCTTCTTGGGGGATCCAGTTGTCCAGTTTGTACACTGCCATACTTTGGGCAAATGAGATAAGGGGTATATATTATATGTTCGAAGTTTGAAAACTTTGAATGTTAAATAATTGAATTTAAATGTTCGAAGTTTAAAACATTGAACATATAATAAAAAAAACAAACAAACTGAACTTACCTGACTAGTGTAGGCAGGGGGGCAATCCCCCTGCAACCCCCAAACCCCCCGCTATTTAAATATATCAGCTCCGAGACCGCACTATAGTGCTGTAAAGGGAAGATTTACCTTACTTTACTGTAGTGCAGTCTCGGAGTTGGTATATTTAAAGAGCGGGGGTGTGGAGAGTGCAGGGGGGGGCTTTCCTCCTGCTTACAGCTGTTAGTTTTTTTTTTTTTTTATTATATGTTTGATATTTGAAACTTTGAACATTTAAATTTGATTATTTAACGTTTGAAGTTTTCAGACTTCGAACACATAATATAGACCCGAGATAAGCACAGCCAAACCTGACATTCATTTCCTACATTCCTGTGATTATTCTAAGTGATGCATCTCACAAACACTGGTCCCAAGAAAAAAAATTTAGACTAACATAGACAGAAAGGAAAGAAAAAAAAGGGGGCATGTAGTTGAAATGTAGAAAATCAATGTATGACATACACACAATAAAATGATGTCTCACATCAGGTATGTCTCCATAGATCTGGAATTGAACTCTCACGCTAATGCACCTTCAGAACACAGGATGGGTTCTTTATCCCTCTTTGCCACACAAGCAGCTTTGCAGCTAAGAACTGAACTCAACCTGCACACAACCAACTGCAACAGCATCCACAGTGATATCAAAGCATACATGTGTTATTTGTGCATTTATTATTTTTGGGTGTAGTGCACCTAGTGATCACACAACCTGCCATGATTACTGTTTCCAAATATACAGCTTTGCCTTACATTTCTGTGTTTGTTGGGCATTCTTTATTATCTGACCAGTAATATGAGACATGCACTGTGTAAGCCATTATATATCATTGGCCATAATTGTGTAAGGGTATTCAAAGGAAATTATATATTTTATTTATTTATTTATTTAACATTTTTTGACTGGAAATGTCCGACTAGGTTCCACAAAGCCTGTTTTCAGCAGAGGCCTGGGGAGAAATGCTCCAGATGCATGTCTTTGGAATGTGGGAGGAAACTGGAGTACCCGGAGGAAACCCACACGAACACAGGGAGAACATGCAAACTCCACACAGAAGGCACCCCAGCCGAGAATCAAACCAGAGAACCTCTTGCTGTGAGGCGACAATGTTAACCGCTGCACCACTGTGCTGCCCATGTATGCAGTTGCAAACAAATGAAGGTCAGGTTGGATGCTAAAGAACACAGTCTGTGAATTGTGTGCTGCTTACTTACATTTCCAACCTTACATTTAACACTTTGTAGATCTGACCTGACACACCCAGTAGAAGTAAGGCAACAAGCAGTGCTTCTTTCTCCCAAATGCTAATCATTCACAGTTGCACTCCATTAAATCCAAACACTGATAGAGTGCCTTCACTATGTTTTTATCTCCTACATGGATCCAAGTATTTGGGATTTAGCAATGCTAATGAGTTCACACCTCATTTGCATCTTCACCATGTTAACAGCCTGGAGTCTACACCATATACAAATGCAACCATGTAGCTAGGCAAACTGATGGTGAGGAAACTTGTTTATGTTGAGAAGACAGCATATAGGCTATTTCTTCAGGATATATCTGTACAGAGGTGTACTGAACTTCAAAAGTTATGCTTTCATTTTGTCAGCTACATAATGCATATGCTGGAATGTGTTTGAGAAAAATCTGAAGCAAAGGTTTTTACACTTGTATCTGTATGCATTTGTTAGACATGTATTGATGGCATTGTCATGTTTGTCAAGCCATTTCAGAGGTATACATTATTGTCAATACATGAAAACAGAATGGGGTATGATAAATATGTGCATATGTTTCAGGGATAGTTCCTTTGATATCATTTTTAGCATTTCAAAGATGGTTTGTTAGCAAAATGTGTCATTTTCCTGTTCTTGTTTGAGAGGAGCAAAGGTGAGTTACTGTTATGGCACAAACAAGGGCAGACTGTTATTTTGGGGGGCAAATGTGAGTTATTATTATGGCACAAACAAGGCTAGAATGTTATTTTGGGGGACAAAGGTGAGTTACAGTTATCACACAAAGAAGGATAGGATGCTCTAGTTACTCTTCTTCCTTTGCACCTTGTCTGTTGTTCGTATTTCACATCTGTAGAGTGTTGTATGTTTCTCCAGGGATAATACTGAGTGTCTACCTTTTCTGTTTTATCTGAAAATAATTATTTAGTATTTATGTGATACTTATGTGTATTATCCTTTTCTTATGTTTTAGGACACCTATGAGTATGCCACCACAACATGTCAGTCCTTGGAGTCCCCTCTTCACCGATACTGAGAACCAAGTTATAGTGGATGACTTTAGGCAACATGGTTATTTTCTGCTGGAAAGGGAATGGGGAGATATGGTATGTAGGATGCAAATTTGACGATACATAGTGGATGACCTGAAGAATGTAGGTGGCTATGGGAGGACATATGAGCATGTGCACCACAGGCCACTGACATGATAACATCCACATGGAGGATAGCAGCTGCAGTGGGACATGACTAGATAGTTACTAGGGCAGGGCTTGCTAGGGAACCTCCAATAAATCTGCTTGAAGTGTTCCTGGCCAGTATCAGGCATCCAGACAGCTCCCAGCATAGTGCAGTACAGCATATGCTGGATGTTGGAGCAACAGTTTCAGATATAGCAAGCACAACCCAAGAGGAGCTTCCAGGTAGGCTTTGTTATCTCAACAGTTGAATACTGTTGTACAGTAAAACAACTGAAATCAATAAGTTACTTTTATGTCACATGTCTTTTTGGGGGGATAGATGATTGCTACACTTATTAGCTTAGGTCGCAGTTATCAGGCACATTCTTGTGGAAAGTATGGTTAATGGACCTATAAAGGGGTACAATTATTGCCCCCTGTGTTACTGTTAATTGTGATGATGTTGTCCTTACCTCTTGTTTAACTTCAACCACAGTCATATGGATTGCAGAGAAGTATCTCATCTGGTACAGGTGTCTCTTTCCGTGCCTCTCAATGTATGTTTAGAGCCATCATGGAGGTATAGGCATGTTCCCATAGGTGCTCCATACAAATGCTAAGAGTTGTAGATGTGGCACAGTCTGACATGTGTGACTGCACCCACCATGTTGCTGATTCTATGGCTTGGATGAATGATAGGTTGGAATGAGGAGTGTCTGTAATGGACCGAGTGGTGTCTGTCATGGAAAAAGCATTGTCTGTGATAAAATGTCTGCTGGGAGTGAAAAGCATCCTCATGGGCATAAGTCAGCCACATCATCTGCTGTCAACCTTGTCATGACCAATCATGTTCCCATAGTGGCAGTACTTCCAGTGCTCCTTCAGTGAATGTGCTGTCCATACCCAAATGTGGCAGACCATAGGGTCATGGTCCTGGGCATCCCTGTGAAGAGAGCTCATCCAGCACACATTAGTCATGTTCAGGAAGCAGCACTGCATCTGATCATGGGTGTGGATGTGCCAGTTGCAATTCCTGGCAGAGACAGTTCTCATGGCTGTAGATGACAAAGATGAACTGCCACTTCTACCATGCACAGCTCACACCTGCCCAACATACCAAGACATAGAGCCAGCACAGTGATTAGCTGCATTTTTGCAGACATTCACACACCAATTTCACCTGTAAGACCCCTACAGGCACACACACAACAGTTACTCATTTTGTCTCACTGGCTATTTGTTGGTTTATCCAAATGTCTGCCTGCTTCTCCTTCTTACTCACACACACTCACTGACCTTTTATATCAGCCTAGCCTTTCCACCCTCCCATACAACACCCTGTGCAAGTGAAGGTAACTGTGACATATCATTGTTTTCTATCTTTTGGATTCAGGGATACATAAGCTTTGTGTCTGATGCTCATGGTGCATAGCTAACTTAGTGCTTAGTGTATCTGCATTTGTGGTGTTGAACTAGTAATCGTAGCTTGGACTTGCATTGGCCATGGAAAGTTAGAGAGTTGATAGCATCAAAATTTCTCGACCTATGATGTTACCTGTATTTATTATGTATTTCATTTTATTTTACATTTGGTTACCAGGAAAGCCCAACTGGACACAGGTCCTTTTTCAGTGGATGCCAAGGAATAAAAGCTCCACATACAACATATTACATAGTACAATAAAATGGAACTTTACATTGCACAATAAAATAAAAGTTATCATAGTATTATGATAGGCTGGGTAAAGGATTATATATACAAATCTAAGTATTTTAAACATGTGGTGTTATACAAAAGTTTTACAGATAATTTATTTTTTATTTGGAAGGGGATGGAAAATAGACTTTTGGATTTTATGCAATATTTAAACAATGCGACCAATTATTTAAATTTTACTTTCACTACAGGTAAAGATAGTATTAGTTTCCTGGATTTATCTACTTATAGGTCAGCCGACAAACTAAAAGGGAAAATACATAAAGAAATTGTACAAAGTAATTTATTATATGCACTTAGGTAGTATGCATAATTTGGTCTATAAAGAAACACTGTAAAAGTCCAGCTTTCCAGAAGAAGTAGATTGACAGATGACCCTCATTTTCTTAATATAGAGTTTGAGATTTAAAAAAAAAAGTTTTATGCTTGGGGGTATCCGATGGAAATGGTGGACATTTCTATAAAGGAAATTTCAAAAGAAAGGAATCAGGCTCATATAATTTTAAGCTCTAATCAGGAGAAAGAAGTCAAAGGAACTCCTAATGAAAAGAAAAGTTTTTCATTAGCATGTTTGTTTGAGAATTAAAGAAGTATAAAACAAATAGTGAAACATAATTAGAAATTTCTTTTGAATTTTCAAGAAATTAGGGAGCTAATAGGAGAAAAACCTGTTTTTGTATCGAAATGGGGCAAACATTTAAAAGATCACTTTTATAAGAATAATATGGTAAGGAAAGATTTAGATGTTAAGAAAGGAATGTTTAAGTGTATTAATTGTAATTACTGTAAATAAATTTTGGTTAGTGAAAAATTATTTTAACATCTTGAAATTATGCATGTGGTTTATATTGTGTTATGTGGGCTTTGTACTGTTTTTTATATAAGTAGAACTGTCAGAGAATTCCATATGAGACTTTATGAACACCTCCAAACAGTTTAAAAAATGGACATGAATAATGCAGTGGCTAAATATGTACATAAGAATCATTTAGATAATTTAACTAATGTCAGTTTTATGTTTCAGTTATAGATCAAGTAAATAATTTTAATTTTAAATGGGACACAAAAGACAAACTAGACTGGAAGGAGTACTATTGGAAGTTTAGATTAAATGCTTGTATTGATCCAGGAATAAATGATAGGGAAAATTATAAATTTGTCTTGAAGAGGAAAGGGTTAATGCACTGAGAAAAAATGATCATGTGATTTCAGTGATGGTGTATTTAACATCTTTTGAATGTTTAACAGCTTGGTCTGAAGAAGTTCTTTAAAAGAATGAAAGTGCTTACCAGTTGATTTTTAATGTAATTTTTGAGTGTTTATTAAAGTTTTGTTTCATTTTATTGGAATTGTTTTTTTTTAGGTATTTGTAGTAGTGAATGGTTCAGTGGAGTCCATTTGAAGGCTTTTGTGTGTGTTTTTTTTATTATTATATACACCTGTATTTGAACTCAGTACCATCTGGCCCCAACAAATAATATATTAATGCATTAACATGTGCTTCCACAGAGTCAGTTAAGCAGGAGCTGTATTGCATAGACTCAATACTAACTCTCAGACTTTAGCAATGCAGCTCACATTTGTGCACTGCTTAGCTACGTGCAAACATGTATCTCACATGCATATGCATTTTGTTAACCATCACACAAACCCACTGCTTGCTATGTTATGAAATGCACATCATCATCATCATCAGCCCCCTCTTACCCATTTTTTTCTGCGTGGGGTCGGGATATTATGTTAACTGTCACCAACTCTCTCGATTCAGTGCCACACTCCTGCTTTCTTCAACACTCATGCCTGACTGTCACAGAGCTTCTTTCACACAATCAATCCACCTCCTTGCTGGACATCCTCACTTCCTCTTAACTTCTTCCTGTCTGTCCCAAATCTTCCTCACAAGATTGTCCTCTGCTTTTCTACACATATGCCCAAACCACCGTAATCTGATCTCTTTCATCTTTCCTGCAATTGGAGCTACTTTGGCTTCTGGACTTCTGGCCTCATTTCTTTCATCTTTCCCACAGTGTGCATCCTATCACCTTTCTCGGGCACTTCATTTCCATCACCTCTAGCCTCTTCAACTGTTCTGCCTTTACTGTCCAGGTTTCTGTACCATACTGTAGTACTGGTCACACCACTGTCTTGTACACCTTACTTTTCAGCTTTTTGGCATTCTTCTGTCATAGACTACCTCTGATACTCTATGACAGTTGGCTGCATCCCCTCTGATTCTAGCTTTGGCCTCTTCATTCAGACGACCCTTATCCTCAACTACTCCTCCCAGAAACTTGTAGCTGTTTACCTGTTCCATTATCTTCCCTTCTATCTCTATTCTCAGCTTCTTCTGATTTCCCCAATTGTCTTCCATTACCACCGTCTTATCTGTGCTTAGTTTCATCACATGTGCCTTCAGATTTGCATTCCATTCTCCTATCTTTTGCTGAAGTTCTAGCTCAGTGTCTGCCTGTACTGCCACATCATCTGCATACAGCAGCTTTGTTGATCTGTCCCTTTCAACCTGTTTGCTAATGCAGTCCATCACCATTATGAACAGCAGTGGGCTCAGACCTGAACACTGATGTACACCCACACCCACTGGGAACCCCTCTGTGAGGCCAAACACTGTTCATACTTGAGTCACTGGGTCCTTGTACATAGCCTGCACTAAACCTACCAATGTTTCTGGGACTTCAAACCACCACAGTACTGCCCAGATCGGCTTTCTTGGGACCTTGCCATATGCTTTCTCCAAGTCTATGAATGCCCATTTGGACTCTCTCCTCATATCTAGCTTCTTCTCAAGTCCAAACTGCAAAACTCCCATCTTACATTCTATTACTCTGCATATCCATTTATCAATCAACCTCTCCAGAACTTTCATGCAATGTGATAGGAGTTTGATGCCTCTGTATTGCCCACAGTTGTGGATGTCCCCTTTGTTCTTGTACACTGGCATGAGTATGCTTATTCTCTAGTCATCTGGGATATGCCTTTCTCTTGACACTGCTATTAGTACCCTTAGGAGCCATTTCTTCCCTATCTCACCCAGCATCTTTATCATATCTGCTGTGACCTCATCTGAGCTTACTGCTTTCCCTGACTTCATCTTCCTTAGTACTGTTCTTACTTCTGCTAGGGTGGACTCCTCTTCTTCTCTCATTGTAGGCTGTTTCTGGGGCAGTACAGGTTCTGTGGGGTTTCTTCATTCAGAAGCTGCTGGAAATACTTCTTCATCTGCCTTTGATGTCCTCTGGGGTGCTGAGCAGGTTGTTGCTGGCATCCCTTATGAAGGGTGTCTGACTATCTTTTTTATCTTTCTCTCTTTGCATTGCAACCTGATATAGTTTCTTTGTGCCCCTTACTGAGTCACTTTCCAGATGTTGGTACAGTGCCGCTGATGCCCTATTATTTATTATTGCAACTTCTTTCTTGGCTTCTTTGTTAGCCAACCAGTAGTTCTTCCTAGACTGGTCAGTCTTTTCTGTCCCACTTCTTCCTGCACTCCTTTTTTCTTTTGATGACTTCCTGGACTCCTGCATTCCACCACCAGCTTTCCTTATGTACCTTATTTCCATACCTGGCTTGGCCACATATCTTTTCTGTAGTCCTAACACATGCTGTTTTTAGGTGCTGCCATTCTTCTTCAACTCCACATATTTCCTCCTCTTCTTGGGGTGCTAGAGCCCTGAGTAATTCCTTGAACTGTTATAATTTCTCTCCAGTCAACTTCCAGGTTTTCAGTCTGGTCTGTGTTGAACTTAGAGCCTTCTCTGACCACTGCTTGCAGCTGATTGTGGCAACTAGTGGTTGAAGCTGTGGGCCAACTGTTTCACTGGGGATGACTTTGCAATCCTGGATTCTGCCCCAGTGCCTTTTCCTTACTAGGAGGAAGTCTACTTGAGTTTCATGTTGACTACTCTTGTATGGGATTTTGTGACTGTCTCTCTTTCTGAACCATGTGTTGGCTACTATCAAGCCATTTTCCAGACAGAAGTCTAGAATGGCTTTCCCTTCATTATTCCTGTTGCCCCACCCACATGGACCCAGGCAGTCCTCATATCCTGTTCTGTCTGTCCTGATATGTGCATTCAAGTCACCCATTATCAACACCAATTCATGTTGTCCTGCTTTATCTAGTAGGTCCTGCAACTGCTGTCTGAAAGCACTCTTTTCCTCACTATGGCAACCCTGTTGTGGGGCACAGGCTGAGATTATAAATACTACCCTATCATTGCACTGGACTCTGACTGCCATGAGTCTGTCTTAAGTCTGATGATATCCCTTACTGCCTTCTGAAGCCTCTCTCTCACCACAGTTCCTACACCATTTCTAGCCTACCCTCCACATGAGTAGTAGACTCTGGATCCCAAGCCAAGTGGCTTTGCCGCAGTGCCCTTCCATCTTGTCTTCTGGATACAATAGATGTTCAGACTCCTCCGTATCATCATGTCATCCACTTCCAAGCTGCATCCTGTCAGTGAACCTACATTAAGCGTAGCAATTCTCAGTTCATGTTTGGCAGGTTGGTTGGTTTTACATCCAGATCTTTCCTCAACAGAGCTATCCCAGGTAATCCAGGCTGGGCAACAAGACACCGGCCAGCCAGTGGCTTATTGACCCAGGGCTGCTGGGCTTTATGGCAGGCACACACTGGCTAATAGGGGCACATATACCCCTCCTACCATTAGCATGGGTCCCTGGGATGGGTCAGAGTAGGCCGGGTACTCAATCCACTTATCACTGGTAATTACCCATGCCCATTTTTGGTGACATTTTTCAACATGACTGAATCACCTAGAGCCATATTTTACACCATCGATTGA
The DNA here is from genome assembly GCF_019279795.1 of Protopterus annectens. Classification (NCBI taxonomy): domain Eukaryota; kingdom Metazoa; phylum Chordata; order Ceratodontiformes; family Protopteridae; genus Protopterus; species Protopterus annectens. The sequence goes on from NC_056725.1 coordinate 1,504,536,155, forward strand.
CTAGCACATATTATGCTGTAATACTGCTGTTTACTGTCCATTCTCTGTATATGACATGAAATTACATGTGGAAACTTTACAAATGGAGGGAACTATCTAACAACATGCCACATATGTACAATACATCCATGTGTTGCCTCCCCACCAAGCACTGCAGCCCTGGTGTCTAAGTACTTTTTCAACACATATATCAACCATAGTAGAAAATGTAATATCAAATGCTGTGTGCTATGCAATGCACATCAATCTGGTAACAATCAGAACAACAGCTACTGACCCATATGCCTAAAATGCTGCATCTGCAAGGCTTGGAAAGGAATCAGCATGGACAACATCCACAGGGACATAGGTGACCTTCAACACACCTGATCCAACCCATTTTTATTTTGTCAAGGATAGATTCTGCTTATTGAACCTTGTGGACTTCTAGGATACTAACATCAAAGACCTGGATAACAGGACATACCATCTATATTGAGGTATCCAAGGCCTTTGACACTATCCCCCATTCATGTCTCATAGTGAAGGTCTACCATGTGGGAATTAAACCACACAGTAGTAGAGGGATAGGAGCTATATTATATAAGCAAACGCAATGAATTGCAAATGCTATACAATTGACCCACAATCTCCAAAAACCCAAAATGCCGAACACATGGATCAGCGATTTATTTCAAATTGCTGATCCTTAAAAAAAAAAAAAAAAAAAAATTCAAAACAGAAAATAAAGTGGGGGGCTTCACCCCCCCCCCCACACCCCCTACTTAAATATACCAACTCTGAGATCACACCACAGTGGACGAAATGGCAAAGTCCCAAAAACGGCCCAGTGATTTTGTTTCCCTAGGAAAAAAATCGCTGTTCCATGCTTTTGGTATTTTGCCATTTCGCATAATGATGTTTGACTAAACAGCATTCATAATTCATTGCGTTCACTAAAGTAATAGGAACCCGAGAGATAGGCAACTGGCTCACTGACAGAACACACACTCTCAAAGTGGGGACTGCAGCTCCCCCACTAGCCACTTACCATTAGAATACCACAAGGATCTGTGCTGGGCCCTCCACTGTTTACAAACTATATCTCTGAAGGAAGTGCAGGCAACGATAGATGGCCTGTGGTTTATCAAGATTGCAGATGACTGGTAACTGAACACACTAATATAGAGTCCTCCAGTGATGGTAACATATTACAGAAGGGGCTGCCACACACAGATGATTGGTGCCAAACCCACAGGCTGAACCTTAAAGCATGCAGTGCCTCATTATCCCCTTTGGCAATAAAGTACCCTTGCGAATTATGATGCAAATAGCACCCCCTCTAAGCTAAAACACAGTGTTGTAAGACTTGGGAACACATGTTGATAGCAATCTACACTTTCATCACTATGTGCCCATAGTGAAGACACACACATTCTGCATTGTAAACATCATACATATGGACATTGCATTCAATACTAGGGTAGTCATACCTCTGCTGTACTCTACCCTTATCAGACGACTAATTGAGAACAATGTTCTCTTCTGTCTGTACCTCACCAGACACCTGCAGTAATTGTAGAAGACACAAAGTTGTGCCTGGGAGACTCCAGGGCCTCCAAGCATGATATACATGGAAAGAATGAAAGACCTGTTACTGTACTCAGTATCATGCAGGTTGCTGAGAAGTCACATATACCTACCCTACAGAGAAGTCTCAAACCCTGCCATACTGTAAATGTTCTATATTTGATAATCAAATGGAACAAGAATAACTTGGTGCAAGGTACTCAACCTAGCCCATGACATAAACAGAACATGCTGAGGTGACTGATATACCCCCAAATAACTTACACCCCTCTATAATAAGCTCCCACTGCATGTGAAGCAGTGCTCCTCAGTGACCCTGTTCAAGAGCAAACTTGACTACTGGTTGGGGGATTGTACAGTCACCTCTGGGGTGTCATCTATCTTCCTCATGGACAGGGCTAGTTGGTGCTGCTCACAAAATCATTCCGCTAACAACAAACATCCAACTGTGCTCAATAGTGGTACTTGTGTTTTTACACAGATAGGCTTCTAAACACCGTAGGGCCATTAGGCTACTAGCCTCCTATGAACCTATGAAGTTATGAGCCTATGGAGGCCTCCCAACATGTTGTCTTCCACATGACCTGTTGATGTCATCTACTATAAGTTCACCTAGTCAGACTTGGCCATGGCACTTGTGTAAATTACTTTGTTCTGTAGTCCATGTACTTAGATAGGTATGGTTCTCTTCTCATTGCGGTTAACTGGGCATGTGATTTTGTGTCTCTAGATAGAACAGCAGAGCTATGTATCCCACAGTTACTGCTCCAATACCCAGGATTGACAGTATTTTGACTCTTGCATATGCCTATACATCCATTTCATGCAGCCAACCCAACATCTTGCCCACCACATGGCCTGCTGATGTCATCTACTATAAGTTCTTCTGAAGTCTTGTAAAAGTAAGACTTGTCCTGTGTCGCTTGCATAAAGTACTATGTCCTGTAGTGTGTACATAGACAGGTAGGGATTCTGTTCTCACTGCAGTCAAGTGTGTGTGTGTGTGTGTGTGTGTGTGTGTGTGTGTGTGTGTGTGTGTGTGTGTGTGTGTGTGTGTGTGTGTGTGTGAGCTGTTGCTTGACATTACAGAGAGCATTTTACACCAGCATGTGGGACACTGTTATATTCCCCTCAACAGACACTGCTAATGTCATCAACTATAAAGTGTTGTCTGAGACACTCCAAATCAGACTTGAGTTGTGGTGCTTGCCTTACATACAGAAGTCTGTAGTCTGTGCACTTAGGTAAGTAGGTATTCTATTCTCAGTGCAGGCAACAGGGTGTGTGTAAGTGTGAGTGTGCTCTTGCTTGATGTTACAGAGAGATGTAGGGCACTGCTATTACCATATTCTTCTCAGCACACACTGCTGATGTCTTCAGCTATATCAGATTTTTGGATATGCAGTACTCCCACCAGTGCAGGATCAGACACTGGCCTGGAGGCCAGGCAGACATCATCTCATCATACCAGAAAGATTACAATGATGTGCCTTCCACTCTGTCCACATACATCATAGTACAGTTTGCAGGCCCTTTGTTATCTTGCAGAGAAAGCCTAGTGGTGTCTCCAGCTGCTGCATTTGCCTGGTAAGGTACATGCAAAAGAGAGCATTATACTCTATTACTGTTCTGATGAAGTTTGACTATAGTGCTGTCATACAATCCTAACATCTGCATATGATGCTGTGATATATGATGTGTACAGCATAGCAATTCAATACCATTTTGGATAATTGGTAAAGTTCAGACTGCTGTCTTTATGTTCCCAGTGCTGGCATCACTGGGTCTCAGCATAGCAGGAGTGTTGTCAATGCTTTCATTAACATGGAATTCCATTCTTTCAAATGGACAACATAAAAAAGACACATTTCTGCATTTAGTAGTACATTGAGTGCCTTTGTCCCCAATCATCTGTCTGTGTTATCTCCTCCTGTACTACGTTATCATCATTGATGAACTCAGTGATTGCTCCTGATATGCAAGAGTCAGCAAACCTGGTAAGGGAAAGGCCATATACTTTAGCCTGAACTGTCAAGAAATGGAGTTAAACAGCATAAGTACTTGTTCAAGTTGCTGTTCCTAATGTGTCTATGTACAATAAATATATTGAACCCATACACCCCTTCATTGTCTCATTTGAACACGAGTCAAGTGACATGGTGTCAGAATGGGATCTGAAGTTAAAGCAGCTTACAAACCATGATGCACAAAGTTAGAAGAGGAAAAATACACAAGAGTGCACTCACAGAAACTCATAAAAAGATCAGCAGTTATTCAAAGGTACTTAAACTCATTTAAATGATGTTCAGTCACTGATAATTTGCTGAAGCATTCAAAACATTTGAAATAATTACCAAGATAAACAAAATGTCCGAAATAGTGACATATTGCTAAAAGTATTCAAAATAATTGCAGAAGTGTATAAAATGTTTTGTAATTTGTTTAAAATGTACAGAAAAGTTAAAACGACCACATTTCTTCCCAATGTACTACTTTTTTGCATTAACTAAAGCGATTTGAAGTATCCAAAGTCTCTGGAATGTTCACAGCATTTGCAGTGTTTGCAGTGTCAAAGTAAAGCAATTTCTATTGCTGTGCCCACAGCACATAATTACAAGTACCTGTTCTATGTTTATATTTAAATGAATTTTGTTGTTATGGCAGTGGGATTTTTCAGACCTGAACCGCTGGTGTTTGATAACAATACTGTGGAGAATTGGAGAGTGTTTGAGCAAGAATATGATATTTTCATACAGGCTGCATTTTCTGATAAAGTTGCATGTATGAGAGCCCTTATACTTCTTAATATAACTGGCTTGGAAGCCACTGACAGGGAACGTTCATTTGTGTATGCACCTGATATGTATGCAGGGGAGGGGAAATCAGCATATTGTGATACTGGCTGAAACACTGGAAGACCCTGAGTGCTTGAAATGTAAATTTAGACAAATGTGTAACCCTCAAACAAATATTAGAATGGAAAGGCACATATTTTAGAGAAGAAATCAAAAGCCTGGTGAAACTCTAGCAGCATATATTACTGACTTGAGAAAACTAAAATGTGCAGATTTGGTGATTTATGAGATGAGTTGATAATAGATAGGCTTCTGTCTGGTGTTAATAATGATGCAGTGGTAAAGATTTTGCTTCGAGATAGTGATTTAACATTAAGCAGAGACATAGAGATTTGTCAGATACATGAGCTTACAGAAAAGAACACAGATATGCTTACGAATGAGAGAAGCATGCATATATTATTTAACAGTGCGAGTGTTGATACTGTACAACACAAACCTAAGATAATAAAGAAATATAAACCACAGGCTGTGACAGCCTCTAACCCTAATTATAAACTGAAGAAATTGTTTGCTACCCCAGACCTTATTATTAACTGTCATAATTGTAGATGCAGTCATGAACCTAACGGGAGAAGTGCTTAGCTTTTGGTCAGCAATGTCACAAATGTAAAAAGTAGAATCATTTCAAAAGGCTTTGCAATCTAAAGTGGGACAATATTTTATTAAAAGAGAGCATCCAATGAAGCAAGTAGATCAGACAGAGAGCTGCGAGCAAACTTTTTATGTTGATGGTGTCTCTGTGATTGATGAAACAGAAAATAAAGTAGACAATTAGTTATTAGCAAAGAATGAAATATTTTATACTGTACGAATTAATGGAAAACCTGTAGAACTTAAAGTAGACCCTGAATCTAAGTGCAATGTTATATCTGCACAAATGTTTGCTAAAGTACAAGCTGGTGAAAAACTTGATTCAGCAAAGTGTGCAAAACAAGTTGCTTATGGTGGCGAAGAGATTCAAACTGATAGTGCAGAAATTCTTTTATGCCATTCTGCTGGAAATAGCTATGACTTGAAGTTTTAAGTAGTCAAGAAACACATGCAGTCACTGTTAGGCCCCAAAGACAGTTTGAGAATGGGGCTGAATTCATTTAATAAAGAGGTTGACCATCTATGTCTGAATGACAATGATCATTTTATACAGAATATGTTTAGTGAATATGCTGATATTTTCAAAGACAAGCTTGACAAACTCACAGTCACATATTCCATAAAGCTAAATCATGAAGTAAGCCCAGTTGTTAGAACAGCTAGGAAGGTTCAGTAGCAATGCAGAGCAAAGTAAAAATAGAACATGACAGTGATAAATGTAAGTGTTCTAGCTCCAGTAGAAGAACCAAATGGATGGATATCCTCCATGGCTGTTGCTCTTAAGAAATCCTCAGATGATATTTGAATATGTATTGATTTAAGAGACTTAAACGAAGCACTTAAATATCCTCATCATCCAATGCATACAGTAGAAGAGGTAGCCACTGTCATGCCAAATTCTACTATTTTTTCAGTCTTGGATGCGAAAAGTTGTTTCAGGCAAGTTTCGCTGGATTGCAAATCTTCATTGTTAACCACTTTCACTACACTGATTGATACATACAGATTTTTGAGAATGCCATTTGGGATACATTCTGCTAGTGAAAAATTTTGATGTGCAGTGGAGCAAATTTATTCTGCTTATCTATGTTATCATAGTAGACAACATTATTGTAAGGGGCGATAGTGAATACAACATGATAGAAACCTCAGAAAAGTTCTAGACCATGCATGTGAAGTCAGTCTTAAACTGCATCCTCAGAAATGTAAATTCAAGTGAAAGAAGTTAATTATGTGGGTCATTTGTTTACCAGTTCTGGCTTATGCCCAGATCCATCTAAGCAAGCAGCTATTCTTGAGATGCCAGTTCCAGAAAATGTAACATCTTTACAACGTTTTCTTGGTATGGTCAACTATTTAGGAAAGTTCATTTCAGACCTGAGTGAGCTTTCTGCACCTTTATGTGAGATGACATGCAAAAATGAGCTTTCTGCACCTTTATGTGAGATGACATCCAAAAATGTAAACTGGTCTTGGTTGGAGCAACACCAAAGAGCATTTGAGAAAATTGCCAGTCCACCTACATTGAGATATTATGATATTCACAAACCTGTAACAATTTCATGTAATGCTTCAGAGTATGGTCTTGGTGCAGCATGTCTTCATGTATTCAGGAAGGCATACCAGCAGCCTATGCATCCAGAACTTTAACTCAAAAAGGAATGCAGTATGCACAAATTAAGAAAGAGCTTTTGGCAATAGTGTTCACATTTTTGAAGTTCAGTAATTATATTTATGGCAGACCTATCCAAACAGAGACTGATCACCAAACTCTAGTAAAAATTTTGAAAAAGTCAATGCACACAGCCCCAGCATGTCTGCAACCCATAATGTTAAAATTGCAAACACAGCCCCAGCATGTCTGTAATGCATAATGTTAAAATTGCAAAAGTACAATTTCAATATTGTTTATACCAAAGATGCTTTGTCAAGAGCACCCATACAAACAACAGGGCAATGTGAAAATGAGAATGCAGATTTTGAAGTCATGGAAGTCAGACATTTTTTGTTGTCATGTATTGATGAGCTTAAAAATCACACAGCTTTAGACACAATTTTCCAAAAGCTAAATAATGTTATCAGTCAAGGATGGCCAGCATGACAAACCAGTCTACCACTTGACATACATAAGTATTTTCCTTACTGAGCCGAGCTTATGTTAGAAGATGGACTCATCATGAAAGGTCCAAAAGTGTTAATTCCTAAGGCATTACAACAGGAATATATGCACATTTTGGACTGTGGTCTCCCAGGAAATGATTCAAACAAAAGAATGGCAAAAGGCATAGTATTTTGGCCTTCTATGTCAAAAGATATAGAAAAGGAAACTCTAGCATGTTCTATTTGTAAGAGTACTAAATAACACCAACAAAAAGAACCACTTCAGCTAAACCAGATTCCTGAATTACCATGGCCGACACTTGCTACTGATATTTTTTCATGTAATCATCAACATCACTTAGTGTTAGTAGACTTTTATTTGAATTGGTTTGAAAGTAACTTTCTTCCTAACTTAATGTCAAGCAGTTTTATTACTAAGCTAAAGATACATTTTTCTGTCCATGGTAGTCCACACAAAATCATTTTTGATAATGTTGCACAGTTTGCAAGTCAGCAGTTCAAAAAATTTGCTGAGTCTTGGGACATCTATGTTACTAGCAGTCCTGAGTATCCACAGTCCAATGGATTAGCTGTGCATGCAGTTCAAAGTGCAAAATATTTGCTAGAGAAATCCAAGAGTGATGGCAAAGATCTTTTTCTTAACCTACTCAGTCTCAGAAACATTCATTGAGACAACTTACTTGGTTCACCTGCTCAGAGATTAATGTCCTTTGAGACAAGAACAATCTTACCAATCAGTAAATACTTATTAGTATCTAACGTGAAGAACAACAGAATGGTCAAAGCTCAACTTTTGAAGAAATGCTCATCACAAAAGCTGTACTATGCTATGTCCAGCAAGCCTCTCAGACCATTGAGAGAAGGTGAGACTGTAAGATTGCAAACATCAAAAGGATTTTACTGAGTGGGTATTATTAAAGATCTTTGTAAAGAACCAAGACCCTATATTGTACAGTTTGAAAGAGTGGATTTTAGAAGGAATCAAAGACACATACTTCCAGTTTGCGAGCCAGTGTTACAGCAGACAGCCTATGGCAGAAACTCTATATCTCAGACTGAGTCAGCATTTGTTCAAGTTCTTAAGAACAGTGTATCTTTTCCAAGTAATTCTGATGTATCCCCTGAAGTATTAGTTGAAAAGGACACCCCGGAGACTGCCCTGCTGCTGAACCCAGTCATGATTTCTATATAACCAGATCGAATAGAGTTTTCAAAACCAACTCGAAATATGCAGCGACCTGGACTTGAGTTTGACTTCTCATTGATTGTTTAATGTACTATCTAGCATGCTGAATATCTTATTCTCCTATTGCATGTTGAACAAATTAAAGCGGGAGAATGTAGATCATTGAGTGTATTGTGCCTAGTCAGCCACTGTAGCCAGATAACACATGCATATAAGTACTGAGCATGTGCAAGATCAGTGCCATTTTGTATAGTCAGTCAGAGTGAATGCAGACATGAATGGAGATTTACATGTGATTGTGTTTGAAATAATAAATGAGTCAGTTAGCTTAAGTCCTTGTTTCAGTTACTGCCCCTGATGTGTTTATGTACAATAAATATCTTGAACCCATACACTGCTTCATCATCTCATTTGAACACATGAGACAAGGGACACTGGGTATGTGAAGGACATGCACATCAGAGGCCATAATACCTTCATGGTCCTCAGCCATCATCACACCAACAACTATGTACAATACACCCTTCTTCATGTACCTCCCAATGCATCTTCCAGTGATGTGTAACTGAAGTGTACCGCCTTTGTCACATTGAGGTATTCTTTCTGTGGAATATACATGACTGATGGTGTAGATCACTAATCATGTTGTTACACCAGATACATGTGTGCTTCCTGTTCTGCTTATGCACACACTACATACATAGGTGTTTAACAATAGTAATGGCATGTATATCATTCATGACAGTGTGGATTTTGCTCTCTCTCTCTCTCTCTCTATATATATATATATATATATATATATATATATATATATATATATATATGCCATGCACAAAAGTCAATTAGCCTGTAACCTCCCATAGAAGATTCAGTGACAGGACAGTGTGCATAGTTACCTTCACAGAGTGTGGATGTATCATAATAGTTGTTCAAGTGTGTATGTGTAGACTCATCTCTTATCACTGTAAATCACATATATTATGTCAGAGGCATGGGATTACTGGTGGTATTATTCTGATATTGTCCATAATTGTAGCTGGTTCTTGTAATGTTTTTCATGAGCCTTTACCTGTGCCCACCTTGCTGGAGACCTCTGCTTGGAGTGCACTCATATTCAGGGATATCAGTTTGCACAACTTCACAATATGCAATCTACCCCAATTGCATGTCAGATCCCTGATAAACATCATCTGCATTATTCATGTAAGGATGCCTATCTCACACAGACATCCTCCCCATTGTTATGTCATCTTGTGCAATAGTCACATAAACACATTTTCACTGTGCAGTCATAGATATGATTGGTGTTGCTGCTACAACCATCTTCCAGTGACATGCCCTCCCCTGCTATACATGAGGGAGTTCCGCCTGTCCTCTTTCCCTGTGTTCTGTTCATTTTTACAATTTGCCCCATTTAATACACAGACATCCTCTGAGTGTTCATTTTACATGGCAGTCCATGTCCCGTTACAGATCATTTACATAACATCAGTACACAATGCCAGGAGTGGGATATCACAATACTCTATAATGTAGGTGCACTGTCCTGAACTGTGTTTAGATGATATATTTCACATTCATGTTTCTTAACGTCCAGATATTCCCAGGATGTCCAGAAGTTTTTCTTATCAAATCTGTGGCTTTCGCCATATTACTGGGTGATCTCAGGACTGATGTAAATCAGTATTACATACATCTGAGTTCATACCTCTGAACTGTCCTGATGTGTGCAGAATGTCCACTTTTTGTCTAATTTTTTTATCTTTTCCTGATAACACATTGGTTATCTGGCAAGTCATAGGCATGTTGTTGCAGATTGAAGTCAGAAACTGATGACAGACATTTGAGTTTCAAATTTCATGTTCTTCAGATAGTGCGTGGTACTGCACACCCTAATATTCCTTCAACTTTCTAAGTTTGGAAGACCAATATTAAAAATCTGTCCCTAGTTTTGAGCATTTGTCCCCCCATTATTTATGACTTTGTCCAGATTTCCTGCTCTATGAGTTTGACAGAGTTTCATTCTAACACATTTTTATGCAACATCTATGTCAGCTATGTCCCTATTTCTGGTTAGTTGTCCCCTCATTATGTTGGCCTCTCTGCAAATGTGTTGCACTAACACACTGACATCTATCTGTGAAGTCCTGGTGATCATCGTGGCATTCCATGCAAATTTGTGGATCTTAACTGCTCTGCTTTACACAGAATTGATATCTGTGTTCGCTTACATGGTTTCCTGGCCAGCAACACTATTGTCAGCCACAACCTAGCTTAGACAAGCCACACATAATTAATATGCATTGCATGCTACTACTGCAAAAACATGTAAACTCTGTGTAGGATTCGCACAAAGCCTACATGGATTTAATTGAATCCCAGGAAGAGTGGCAAAAACAGTAGAAAGGTATAAGCACACTATCATGGAGACAGTGTAAAATATGTGCACTTTAATGAATTGTATTGCAAAATTCTACCACACAAGGTGATTTATTTTTGCTTCAGTAAAAGGATATGTAAGCTGAGTATCTTTCTTTAAATAATTGTGGTCACAAGTATGTGGCTAATGTAGTGCGATTGTCTGTATACTAGGCAGCTTCAGAAAGCGGATGTGATGAGGAGGATGCAGAAAATTGATTGAATGGATAAATCAAGCCCGAAAAAGGGACATACCACCAAAAATACGGACATTCTGTGCAGGGGTAAATCAGAACTGGAAATAAGAATGTTCTTCCCAAATAGGGATACCTGAGACATTTGAAATAGTGTCTGCCAGTTTCATCTACATACTGTATTCATGCTTATCATTTACAGACATTTTATTGACTATGTATTAACTCAGATGCCTGATTATGATGAGTTGAATAAATATATATTTGAGTACATTGTTGTCAAATATACACAGTACAACCTATTGAGCCTGCAACACTTACACGCATATACACACAAAAGCACACATACACCAGTTAGAGTGACTTTATTAACTGTGACATAAATAATGGCCATGGCAATGCATTTCTGCACTTTGCTATCTGGTACATTCATTGCAAGCAATTGTAGTCATCCCTACACACACAGAGACACAAACACACACACACGCACAGACACACACACACACACACACACACACACACACACACACACACACACACACACACACACACACACACACACACACTATTAATTCCATGAATAAAGCATACCATCCTACAGGGTAGCTGGAAGTGACACTTCAAGAGATTGTGGAGATGTAGACTACTAATCAATTAAATAAATAAATAAATAAATAAATAAATAAAACAAGTTTTCTCACCTACTTGATGAGCAGCACTTGAGTCCCACCCGTAAGTAAATATGTGTTCTTTCACTTTTGATTTAGACTGCCTCAGGCACCAACAACACCAAATGCAGCTTATGCCATTGGCAATGGCAGCTCACTGCTTCATACAGCAGCCAAGGTAACTCCCACAGAAGTGACATTTCTACCATGCAAAACAGTGGGAGGATCTGCACTGGTGTGTGTTCACTTTATTATCCATGCAGAGGGAGAAACACCAGAAGATAGTTTTTTTTTGTTTTTGTTGTTGTTTTTATAGGAATCAGAGCTATGAGTTCCAAGACCCAAGAATGAGAAACTCAACTATTTTTAATGAAAAAAATATATATATATTTTTTTCTTCATCTTGTATGTTTCAGTCCAGCAGCCTAGTATTGTAAGCCTTCATCTTTAAAGGGCTTCATTCCCAGCAAATGTCATTCTTTTCACAGTGTTGCAAACATTGGTCATGAAATGTCTTGGTTCCTCTATCTAACACTTTTATCTAACCTTAAGAAAATTGAAATATTTAAATGCAATTCTCTAATCTATATTTAAACACAATTCTCTAACCTATCTTGTCTCAGTTTCTCCATACTAATATACAGCTATGCAGGGCGTATTGTTAATATAATGTTCTAACAAAATTACCAACATGAAACTCTCTTCTAAATGAAATTTAAAGGTCATGCTACTAAACATTAGAAGTCTTAACATGAAATTGCACTCATTGAAGCATTCCTCGCCCTGGGAGATGTTGACATTTGTACAGTCACTCAAACCTGGTTCAAAGCTGCAGAGAGCACCCCAGCCTTACCAGGTTACTTGTCCTACCATACTTTCAGACCCCCACACAGAGGGCTGCAAAGCAAAAGGAGATGGAGTTACAATATTTATCAAAGACATACACATCTCTAGGCTGGTCAAACAGTATGACGCACAGGAGACATTCCAGGTGCAATTAACTATTGACAAAACACCTACTCAAATCATAGCTAGCTATAGACCCCTAACTATGACTCAGGAGGCCTACTCCACCTATCCGGAATTACTTGAATCCATCAAGATTCAACCTTCTACTCTGATCCTGGGCGACTTTAACTACCCAGCCATAGAGTGGAAGACCTATTCTAGCTCAAACACAAATGCCCAGAGATTCCTTGACCTCATCAATGCCAGTTCATTGGATCAGCTGGTCGACACCCCCACAAGAGGTGAAAATATCCAAGACCTTGTACTAAACAACATGAGTAGCCACTGTAGCACCCCTACAGTGTCATCCTCCTTGGTAAGATCCGACCATAAAGCAAAAACTTTTGAAGACACCATCTACCCTGACCCCCCCCCCCCCCCCTGCCAGGGTCGAGCAAAAAAACTTTTCCAAAGCTGACTACAACCTTCTGGGAGCAGGTATAAGTAGCTTAACAGCCATTACCCATTCAGTTGAATCAAGCACTAATGCTCACGCCTGCACCAAAAAAATATATGAGCACCTATATAGCTGCATGGACTAAGCAATACCTGACAGGACCAAATCATCTTCCTCAAGGAAGAGTAAACTTGTCTGGTGGACAGCAGCAATAAAAGGAAAAAAATTGCTGTCCAGGACCAAGAAAGAGCAGATGCCAAGTTCAAAGCACTCTCGCCTTTGTCTGAACAAACAAATAAGGTCACTAGTGAAATTCTCTAAGGCTAACTTCGAGTCCAAATTGGCCACATCCACTAAGGACAATCACAATGCCTTCTTCGCATACATCCACAATCTCAAAGTTAACTCCCAAATCTGCTCTGAATTGTTGGTCAACAATACCACATACTCAAATGCCATAGATATAGCCAACCTGCTGGCAGACAAGTTCAGTGAAAACTTCACCCCCTATCCCCCCATCAGTAAACCAGGACATCCCCAGCACCTGCCCCCCTCCCCTCATTACCAGGGAGCAGGTTACTAATGCCCTCTCAAAGGCAAAAAATACAGTCTCCATGGGACTCAATAACATCCCTGGCTGTGTCCTACATGAACTCAGGCAAGAGCTTTCCACACCACTAGGCACCCTATTCAACCAAAGCCTGCGCACCGGCTTATCCCTGCAGAATGGAGGACAGCCACTCTCATCCCTCTGCACAAAGGTGGAATGTCCACCTACCCAGGCAATTATTGGCCCATCAGCCTAACTAGCCTGATCAGCAAGGCCATGGAATGCATTATCATGGACCTTATAAACAAAGACATTGGCAACCTCCAAACGCTTGATCCCACACAGTTTGGTTTTGTCAAATGGAGATCATGCCTGTTAAACTTAGTTGCCATCTTCGAAACAGTCACCAAAGCCATGGTTGAAGGCAAGACAGTGCACACCACCTACCTTGACCTATCCAAAGCCTTTGACACCATTCCCCACTCGAGCATAATAGATAAACTCTCCCAGCTGGGCATTGACCCATATGTTACCAGATGGGTAGCTAAATGGCTCACTGATAGAACCCACTTAGTCAAAATAGGGGAAGCCACCTCTAGTAGTAGACCTATAACAAGTGGCATACCCCAAGGATTGATCTTGGGACCTCTACTGTTTGGGATATACTTTTCTGTGGTGCAAGCCATAACTAGTGCTCTGTGGCTGACCAAGTCTGCAAGATGACTGCAAGCTAGGCACTGTCATAAATTCCTCTAGTAATGGAACAGCCTCCAAGAGGACCTTAACCAAACTAATGACTGGTCCCAGAAGCATGGCCTCAAACTGAATGCCAATAAATGCATCATTATCCCCTTTGGGGAAAATGGTGTCCCCACTAATTATCACATGAATAACAACTCACTAAGCATGCAATCAGTCATGAGGGACTTGGGCTCCAAGGCTGATAGCAACCTGACTTTTGACCACCATGTTATCTCTGTTGTATGGAAGGCTTTCTACATGGCCCACCTCATAAGTAAGGGTATTTCATCCAGGAACAAGAGGTCATAACATCCCTGTACTCCTCCCTTGTTAGACCATTACTGAGTACAATGTCCCCTTCGGATGTACCTTGCCAAGCACATGCAGCAGTTGGAGTGACCACAGACGTTACTGACCAGGAAAATCCAGGATCTCAAACACTTATCCCATACGGATAGGCTAAAAGCCCTGTCACTGTACTCAGTCTTCTACAGACTGCTCAGAGATGACCTGTGACTGGCATACAAGGCCGTCTCAAACTTAGCCTTGATGGAGTTACTGCATATCGGTAAGTCAAACTCCACTCCCGCAACCTGCACACAAGGGCTCAACCTGGTCTGTGAGATTAATAGAACTTGTTGCTGGGGTAGATTTGTGTGTCCCAACGACTCCCCCATCTGTGGAATAGACTCACCTTCCATGTCAAGCAGAGTACCTCACTAACTTTCTTTAAGAGGAACCTGGATGACTGGATGGGAAACAGAAAATATACCCCTGGGATCCCACCTGTATCCCTAATAGGCAGGGAAAACAGATGCTCACTTTGTGGAAACATGGGTGAAAATCTTGGCTAGGCTTATAACTGCTTCCGTGCCAATAGCCTGGTATCATCCTATGAACCTATTAACTTAAAAACTATCAGTTACAGAGATACTTATTTATGTAATTTCAAGCATTAATAATAATAATAATAAGAAGAAGATGGGCAAACATTGTGTTTCTAAGATTAGATGAGCAGCGTTCAAAGTTAATGCAAAATATTTAATAACAATTATATCACAACAGCTTCCAAACCTTTGCAATGTAAAATAAAAATCTAAAAATCTCTGACTCAACAATGACATCTATCCACATGCAAATGTAAAAAGAAAAAGGCACAACAAATGAAAACTTTATTTCCATCTGTGCTTTTCAACAATGCACAAACCACAAGGATTGCTATAATTTTCCTAAATATGTACAGATCATATCTGATGTATTAGGATCATCCCTGAAATTTCTAACCCTAAAATATTATTCCATGTGTCATACATCATGATTCCTTAATTGCTAAGGTATGAAATGATTAACATTTTGAATCAATATATATGAAAAAGTAGAGAAAGATACAAAATATGCCCATTGTCACTTTTTCATCTGACCAAGATGTATTAATTTATTTTTTTATCTTCATATATAGTACTAAACTAACTGCCCTTGCAAGCAATTTTAAGCTTAGCCAATTATTCCTTGTGAGACTCAAATCCTGCACCTTGTGTCTGTAAGGCAAACACCTGGCCACCCTAGATGATGATTCATGTGAAGTCTAGTTCTTGTAGAAGTAATAAGTAAACCTCCAACAACAGGGCACTGTGGGGATGTACACAGATAAAATGGCCACTTAGGAACTCTTGCTCAAGACGAGATGAGAGAGAAGTGAAGTGCCAGGATGTTTGGAATTCAGCTATGAAGTGAAGTGGCATGTATGTAAATAGATATAGCAGATTGTGGAGGAGATTGAGCAGAAGAGAGGAGTAGCAGGCGTTAAAAAAAGATGCAAGATTGAGTAGCAGAGAAGAATGTGGGTGGAAGAGTGTGTGGGAGTAGAGAGCAATGCCACATGAAGAGCCTGGAGAAGCAAATACTGTAGCCAAAAACAAATAGCGTGAATTATAGTTGAAATAACTGTAAAGAAAGTAAAGAAATGCTCAGAAGGAAAGGCAGGGGTATGAAGGCTCAGTAAATTAACTAGCTGCATGGGTGAAAGAAAACATCCATAGTTAAAGCTAATGTTATGTGAGTAAAGGTGGAGGGGAAAGGATAGACTAAGTACTCAGAATACAGAAAGGATGCAACAGAGCTTAACTGTAAGTGGAAGTCACAAAATAAATTTATTATTCCTTGACACATTGCAAAGGAGAGGGGAGAGGAAGGAGAGCAAAATGGCAAACCAAGAATCTAGGTGCAATGAAAGTGGATGCAATTGCAGCCAATGTAGGAAATATTGAAAAGCAGAAAATGGAAGATCTGAGCAAAAAATATTGGAGATGGAAGTGACGTGGGAGAAAGTTAAGGGGTAGGTTGAGAGGCATGAATGTGATCTGTTGGAACTCGTCTAATAATGAAGAAGTAAGCCTAAATAAAGTACAAAATATTTATGATTTCAGTTGTGGTATAACCAAAGTCATACAGAGATGGGCCACTGACCTGATGAACGGAAAGCAAGGACTGGATCCACAAGTAGACAGGTTGCATGCAGTGGGAAAACTGAGTGATGGCCCAGAATGAAGGGACACTGTTATCAGTGTAAAAACATACCACTACCACTGACAAGCAGCCATGGAAAGGGGTACTATGATCGAGAACACAAAAGTATAAATGGTGGAAAATTTCTGTGTACTAGAATTTCAAAGAAGAATTTTGTAAGAGCAATATTTCAAAAATATCCCTATTGTTGGCCTTTGTCCCCCCATTATGCATGGATTTGCCCAAAATGTTTGCTCTAAGAGGTTGAACGGTATGTTTGAGTTTCATACTTCAAATCCTTCAGAACATGTATCTTGACACAAACCCCTGGTAATTCTAGCACATTTCTATGGGGCATATATGTCAAATATATCCCTATTTCTGGGTCATTGTAATCACATTATTATGGCTTTGTCCAGATGTCTTGCACTAAGAGATTGAGAACTATTTGTGAAACCATGGTGAACATTGTGGCATTCAGCACAAAACTGCAGACTGTCAGTGCTCTGTTTTTAACAGGCATGCTATCTGTGTTTGCTTACATGATTTCCTGGCCAGCAACTCTATTGACAGTCATGAAACCTCACTTAAATGATGCATGTGGCATGAATATGCATTTGGAGCTGCTGCACACTGCACACCATCATGCACACATGTAAACTCCATGTAGGCTTTGTGCTATTGAATCCCAGGGATTGTTTATTCAAGTAATATCAAACTTCCAGGTCAAAATGTAGCAATACCAATACTAAAATAGGAGGGTAGTTGCTACTTTGTAACCATCATAAATCTTTTTCCTTTACTGAAAGAAAAAAATAAAGAAATGCATATTGGTCTACTAACAGAAAATACAAAATCTCTGGAACACAGATGTGATGTAATATCTCTTATTGGACCAACACAGTTTTGCAATTACTCAAACCTTCTGGCAGGCAAGAGACCAGAGAAAGGAGTTATAGTTAAGGATGTTGGATACAGTGCTGAAATATCTAATTGTGCCTAGAAAGGGAAGTACATGATTTGTTTCCAAATAACTAAAAAGAGAGTTGAAAAATCCCAGCACAGAAAAGAATGTGCAGCTCCGATATTCATTTAGAATGACTTTACACCTCAGAGACAGATTCAGACACTGTGTGCGTGCGTGCATGTGTGTGCATGTGTGTGTGTGTGTGTGTGTGTGTGTGTGTGTGTGTGTGTGTGTGTGTGTGTGTGTGTGTGTGTGTGTGTGTGTGTGCATCTGTGTTTGTGCGTGTGTGTGTGTGTGTGTGTGTGTGTGTGTGTGTGTGTGTGTGTGTGTGTGTGTGTGTGTGTGTAGATATGTATGTGTCTGCCTTTTTAAACTCTAGCAAACAGCTTGCTACATTTGTGGCAGACAGCTGCTGCAGTTTCTCCCTCAGTGCCTTCACAAATAGAACATTGGCATTTCTGAATGCAATGCCAGTAATGGACTGGAGGACAGTTGGCTTCTGCTGATCATAGCTCTTAACGCTTTGCACCTAGCTACTCTACTGTGTGTATGTGGCTGGGGGGGGGGGGGGGCATAAATATGAGGAAGATCCTGCCCTGCTATAAGACACAAAGTTTTTCATGCTAGATTAGAGTCAATGTTTATTTGGCAGAGAAGATAAAGGCTCGAGAGACCACTCTGACACTTAATGAGAAAATAAATCACAATACAATAGATGCATAGGGAGATTAGATAAAACCAGAGAAGGAATACAAGAAGTTAAAATGTATAATTTGTTTGTTTCATTAAACTAGCAGTCTTTGTGGATTAGATGTTTTGGTTAACAGAAAATATGATTTTACAGTATTATCCAGTTGGCAGAGAAGTGATTTAAGAAGAAGGCAAGGGTTGCCAAGTAAATACGATATTGGGGTAGACTGAATGGCTAGTGTGTAGTTAGTACACCAGATGTTGGGGTATTTAAATGAAAGAAGGTGAGAAAAAGAGAGAGAAATGAAGGAAGGACAGTGTGTTGTCATGTCAGTCTAAGGTTCTGACAGATACCTCTGAAGAGCAGCTATAGTGAACAAAGCTTTGTTATACTGTTAAACGTGTCTGAATATTAAGGCCAACTGTTAAGCTTATGGTTAATAGTTTTCTGACTACAATGGTACATTATTTGAAAATAACTACTCTCTTGTCATGAATACAACACAGGTGCCAAAACATTAACTCCAGTAATCTTACATTACGTTCCTGAGATAACTGTTTGGATTTTCATTTATTAACCAGGGAAGTCCAACTTGGTCCAAAGCCAACTTTCAGCAGAGGCCAAGGGAGAAATGCTCTAGACACATGCCTTTGGAACATGGGAGGAAACCAGAGCTCCTGGAGAAAATCCACACAAATGGAGGGAGGAGATGCCAACTCCACACAGAATGCATCCCAGCTGAGAACTGAACCAGAGAATCTCTTGTTGTGATGTGACTATGCTACCACTGCACCACTGCGCCACCTGCAACTTGGGGTAACCTGAATGGATTCAGGGTAAACTCATCCTAAAAATGATGCACTACTAGACAAAGAGACATATGTGGCTTTTCAGTGCACCTTTTTAGTCCATTGTTAGTTGCTCAAAGGGAAAAGTTGTTAGGTGCTATAATATCTCATAAAACCAATATCCAGGTTCAAACAGCTGGCTGTCAGAATTAAACAACTGAATTAACTTAGTTTCCATTGCTCTTATTCCCAAAGTGGTGTGGAAATGTCCTTCAAGAACAATGGCTGTTGCATTTGATACAAAGTGATCAGACTTGTTGGAGGTCCTTTATGATTTTGTTGACTTTTTTTTTGTTAAGTTCTGGATGACATGTTGTCACTACTCCAACTCTGTCACAAAGCACATCTCTTTATAGTGGAGCATTTGCATGGTATCTGTTTTGTTGTGTCTACTGACCTGTCACACTCTCAGGCAGGGTGACCTTGAGCATGCATTTCTTCTTTTAGTTGCACCAACTGTGTGTCTCTTTCTCAAATGAGCTGATATTGAGGTGCTTGACTGTAAGCTTCTTTGTAATTTGTTCCTCACTGTTGGTTAGGATACTGCTTGTAATTCCTGGCTTATTTACTCAAATTACTGCTCAATCTCATTGATGCCAGTCTTATCTGACATTATGGAAAGGTGTTTGCATTGTCTGTGCTGTCCAGGATATCAGCCCCCTGCATTACATGAACAGTCTTAGATTTCCTTTTAAAATCAAAAACAGCACTTAACCATAGATTGCAGTGTGTAACATTTAGAAGGAGACATCATGTTGTGCTGATGCCTTTTTAAATCTCCCCCTCTTTGGGAGTTAATACCTCGCTGTTACTTGCTTATTGTTGTATTTAAATCACAGCTCAATAACTGGCAGCAGCTTAGAGAACAATGATACTTTACCTCCCTGACATTAACTTGCTTCCAGTTTACATTAGTGTATGGCATTCAGCAGTTGGAGACCCAAAGAACTGTTTCTTCTGTTTATTAAGATTCAGTGCAGCTGTAAGTTTTGTAGAGGTAAACCACATTAAAAATGTGCAAGTAATACAGGCTCTGCATTTCCATAAATTATATTTTACATTCATTAATGATAGTATAAATTCAAAGGTCATCTTCTGGCACATGCGAAACTAGGACAACAGCAGGAGCTGCCTTCACGTGTACATGACTGACTGTGGAATCTGACATTTGTTAGCAGAATTCATGATTTGATCCATAAATAGCATTGTAATAAGTACTCATTTTTAGCAACAAATGGATTAAGCATCTTAGTCCATTTGGACAACATATTTCATGTATTATTTATTCATTTTTAAGGTAAAAAAATGTAATGATAGTCTTTTGTTGATATATCCATCAGCTTATAAGGAGGAAAGCTTATTCAAGTGATAAATACATTTGTTCTAGCTTATGTTTAATAGAGAAATAATACCTAGGACTGGTAGATTTTTATTTTGATTGTTTCAGCATCAGTTTCAGCTGTATTAATATGATCAACATCAAGCACTATTACAGGACAAAGTATAATAAACATGATTATGATTGGGTCTGTGCACAAAACATTGTATTATGAGCTTGAGATGTGGATGCTTAGAACTTCACCTTGAGAATGAGGCTCAAAGGTGAGTCTTGTTATCCATGTCAAGAACACAGCAGGTGATGACTGGAGACCTGATCATAATTCTTTGTAGAGCATGAGTTTTATCTACTCCAAATAATAATATTTATAGAAAAAAATTAGGAATGCAAAGTGTCTTTATGGCTTTCAAAGACTTGATAACTGGCAAAACACTTTGGCACCATGCTGAGATAGAAGGCTGAAAGAACGTATTCTTCAGAAGAGTGAAGAGCTTTAAAAAGCTGGTAGACATTTCATTCTGCCATACCCCTTTCTCATAATTCAAGCAGAATGAAATTCTAGCAGCTTTTAGAAACTGTTGTAACTTCTTCCGCTGATTTTTGCGGGCTGCCAATGCCCCTAGCGAGAGAATTGATCATAACAGTACTTGCAGCTGCTTAACAAACTTTTGTTAAGTACCCCTAATTGCTATTATGATTGGGCCTTGTGCTAAGGAAACATTTAACATGTTTATCCTTTTTCTACTATTGGAGAATAATTTTGTTGTTTCATGCACTTCATAGAGGATTATGATTGGCTCTCCAATTGTGACCACATTATGATGTGTTCAGGACAAGGATGCCAAGAAATTCACCATGACAACAAAACTCGAGTTGAATGCTGACATCTCTGTCAACAACACATAACAAAGGGTTACAGTAAGAGAACTGATCATGTGTCTTTGTAGAGTATGGGACTTTATCTGCTCCATGAACTACTAGTTACAGAATTTAAAAAAAAGTAAGTATAAAGCTTAATATAGCATATGTAAGGAAAAGAAAATCAGGGAGAGATTACTGGTATAAACAGCAGGCAGAAAGAAAGTGGTTTACATTCTGCTACTGTCATTTGCTGGCCAGTACTGGGAAGTTTTACTGCCTAGTGCAAAGACTTATCTTAACAGCACTTAGAGTGCTGCTTTGCATTTTGTTCTGACATTGGACCATAACTGCATCACTCAATGCATTACAAAAATAATAAATCAAAAGAGTAAAATATTATGTCAATAATAACTGATTTCTATGCCTTGGCTGGACTTAAGTGAAATAAACTTCTTACATAAAGCACACAACACACACACACACACACACACACACACACACACACACACACACACACACACACACACATGCAAACAGGCTAATTACTAATAATGTAACAGAAGCGCTCAGTTTTCTTTGAAAAGTGTTCCAAAAGATGTTTACTCTTTAGGCAGTTTCAGTATATATGTCAAATTATTCTATCTGAGCTGAAGAAATGATCTGGACTAAAAAAAACTGCATGCACTGCAGAGATACATCTTAGAATAATGATGCTTACACAAAGAGATGGACTAGAAAATCAGTGTTTGTGTCGGTGTGTGCTGGGGCAGACAAGCTGGTTCTTCTGTTACTCATCTATAATAACTAAACGAATAAACAGATTGTTTGCAAGTTTATATTATTATTTTCTATTATGTATTACATCAGTGGGCATACTGTTAAACTCCATGCTGTAAGCATGAACCCTGTTAATTTTACTACTCTTTTATAAAACTATTTTATGGAAGGATCTTGGCATGGATGGGGCATGATGTCCCTAACTGTTATTATGATTGGGTCTTGTGCTAAGGAAACACTTAACAGGTTTATTTTTTTTCTACTATTGGAGAGTAATGTTAATGTTTAATGTGCTTCATACAGGATTATGACCAGGCGTCCAACCTGGGCTGACCCTCTAATATTCTCTTCCAGCATTGAAGAGAAGGAATTCCAGTACCCCTTTAGATTTAAACAAAGGAGGGTGGGTAGAAAACACAGATCAGGTGGACAATATGGAGGGGCTGTTACAAATGTTTGTACAGAAGAAACAATAGACCAAAATGTTTTGAATATTTCATCATATTCCCTTTCTCCTTTGGAGATTGGCATTCCGAATAAAGGATTGTCTTTCATACTTGGCTTTTTTGTGTCTGAGGACAGTTTTGTAAATGATGTTACAGCATTTTGTAGGAATCTTAATTTGAAGTTATTTTTTCAGGGAAGAGAAACTTTGGATGCTTGGGACAAATTCAGATATCATAGATCTACATTTATGCCACCGATGCACCACAGTGTTCTACTAATGTTTCAAAATTCTATTCTTAGGGACTTGCACTTATACTCCGGGGATACTAGGTCTAGATCCAGTAATGTCTCTAGGACTGACATGGAAGCTATTTCAAGGTTAGCTAACAATTATCAATTGGTTATATTGATGATGGATAAAGGAGGGGCGGTGGTGGTTCAGGATTGGACACAATATGACACTGAAGTGACCAGGCAGCTTTCAGATAGTTGATACTATTTACATTTAACACTTAATCATCATCTTCTTTCAGCCGTTTCCGTTAGGGGTTGCCACAGCAGATCACCTGTTTTCATTTCTTCCTGTCCTGTACATCTTGCTCTGTCACACCAACCACCTGCATGTCCTCTCTCACCACATCCATAAACCTTATCTTAGGCCTTCCTCTTTTCCTGTTACCTGGTAGCTTCATCCTTAGCATCTTTTTCCCAATATACTCAGCATCCATCCTCAGCACATGTCCAAACCAACATAATCATGCCTCTCTGGCTTTGTCTCCAAACCTTCCAACCTGGGCTGACCCTCTAATATACTTATTCCTAATCCTGTCCACCCTCGTCACACCTAGTGCAAATCTTAACATCTTTAATTCTGCCACATCCAGCTCAAATTCCTGCCTTTTTGTCAATGCCACTGTCTCCAACCCATATAACATAGCTGGTCTCACTACCCTCTTGTAGACCTTCCCTTTCACTCTTACAGGTACTCGTCTGTCACAAATCACTCCTGACACTCTTCTCCACCCACTCCATCCCACCTGTACTCTCTTCTTCACCTCTCTTCCACACTCACCGTTACTCCGAACTTTTGACTCCAAGTATTTAAACTCATCCACCTTCACCACCTCCACTCCTTGCATCCTCACCATTCCTCTATCCTCCCTCTCATTCACACACAGATATTCTGTCTTACTCCTGCTGACCTTCATTCCTCTTCTCTCTAGAGCATATCTCCATCTCTCCAGGGTCTCCTCCACCTGTTCCCTACTCTCACTACAGATCACAATGTCATCTGCAAACATCATAGTCCACGGGGACTCTTGTCTGATCCCGTCTGTCAACCTGTCCATCACCATTGCAAATAAGAAAGGGCTCAGAGCTGATCCTTGATGTAACCCCACCTCCACCTTAAATGCATCCGTCACTCCCACCGCAGACCTCACTGCTGTCACACTACCCTTGTACATATCCTGTACCAGTCTTACATACTTCTCTGACACTCCTGACTTCCTCATACAATACCACAACTCCTCTCTAGGCACCCTGTCGTATGCTTTCTCTAAGTCTACAAAAACACAATGCAACTCCTTCTGACATTCTCTGTACTTTTCCATCAACACTCTCAGAGGAAACATCGCATCTGTAGTGCTCTTTCCTGGCATGAAACCATACTGCTGATCACTAATCATCACGTCCCTTCTTAACCTTGCTCCCACTACTCTTTCCCACAACTTCATTCTGTGACTGATCAATTTAATTCCTCTGTAGTTACTACAGCTCTGCACATCACCCTTATTCTTAAAAATCGGTACCAAAACACTTTTTCTCCATTGCTCAGGCATCCTCTCACTTTCCAAGATTTCACCTAAACACCTCCATGCTTCCACAGGTATGTCATCTGGGCCAACAGCCTTTCCATTCTTCATTCTCTTCATAGCTATCCTTACTTCCTCCTTGCTAATCCATTTGTACTTCATGATTCACTATCCCTACATCATCCAACCTTCTCTCCCTCTCATTCTCTTCATTCATCAACCCCTCAAAGTACTCTTTCCATCTCCTCAACACACTCTCCTCGCTTGTGAGTATGTTTCCCTCATTATCCTTTATCACCTTTACCTGCTGCACATCTTTCCTAGCTCGGTCCCTCTGTCTAGCCAATCGGTA
Source organism: Protopterus annectens (assembly GCF_019279795.1). Taxonomy (NCBI): domain Eukaryota; kingdom Metazoa; phylum Chordata; order Ceratodontiformes; family Protopteridae; genus Protopterus; species Protopterus annectens. The sequence goes on from NC_056725.1 coordinate 1,504,561,057, forward strand.
CAGGTCCTTTTCTCCCTCCTTAGTGTCCAACCTTTCATACAACTTTTCATATGCCTTATCCTTAGCCTTCACCACCTCTCTGTTTGCCATGCAACTCATCGCCATATACTCCTGTCTACTTTCTTCATCTCTTTGACAATCCCACTTCTTCTTTGCCAACCTTTTTCTCTGTATACTCTCCTGTACTTCCTCATTCCACCACCATGTCTCCTTGTCGTCCTTCCGCTGTCCAGATGTGATACCAAGCACCTTTCTAGCCGTCTCCATTACAAGCTCTGCTGTAGTTACCCAGCTATTTGGTAACTCTTCACTGCCACCCAGTGCCTGTCTTAACTCATCCCTGAACTCCACCTCACAATTACCCTTTTTCAATTTCCACCACTTGATCCTTGGTGCTGTCCTCACACTCCTCCTCCTCCTCTTAATCACCAACGTCATCCTACAAACCACCATCCTATGCTGCCTAACTACATTTTCTCCGGTCACCACTTTACAGTCTCCAATTTCCTTCAAATTGGCCCACCTACATAAGATATAATCCACCTGTGTGCATCTTCCTCCACTCTTGTATGTCACCCTATGCTCCTCTCTCTTGTTAAAATACGTATTCACCACAGCCATGCCCATCCTTTTCACAAAATCCACTAACATCTGACCTTCAACATTCCTTTCTTTAACACCATACCTACCCATCACTTCCTCATCCCCTCTGTTCCCTTCACCAGCATACCCATTGAAATCGGCTCCAATCACCACTCTCTCACCCTTGGGTACAGTCATCACCACTTCATCCAATTCACTCCAAAATTTTTCTTTCTCATCCATTGCACACCCAACTTGTGGAGCATATGCACTAACAACATTCATCATTACACCATCAATTTCCATGGTTCATAAACATTACTCTATCCAACACTCTTTTCACCTCCAAAACACTATTAGTATACTGTTCCTTCAGAATAACTCCTACGCCATTTCTCCTTCCATCCACACCATGATAAAACAATTTGAACCCACCAATACCACTCTTACATACTTCTCTGACATGCCTGACTTCCTTATACAATACCACAACTCTTCTCTTGGCACCCTGTCATATGCTTTCTCTATGTCTACAAAAACACAATGCAACTTCTTCTGACCTTCTCTGTACTTCTCCGTCAACACTCTCAGAGTAAGCATCGCATCTGTAGTGCTCTTTCCCAGCATGAAACCATATTGCTGATCACTAATCATCACATCCCTTCTTAACCTAGCTTCCACTACTCTTTCCCATAACTTCATGCTGTGACTGATCAATGTAATCCCTCTGTAGTTACTACAGCTCTGCACATCACCCTTATTCTTAAAAATTGGTACCAAAACACTGTCCTAATTTCTAACTAAATATCTTAAACCACTTCCCAAATGGATAAGGGCCCTGTTACGGGACACTACTGAATTTCTTCAGGTCTTCTCTGAAATGCAGCTTGAGCCAGGTTGGTGACTTTGTACCTTGGATGTTACAGCATTATGCACCAATATCCCACATTGGGCTGGGATTGATGCTTTGGAATATTAGCTGTATAAATCTGAGTTATACCAACCTGGTTTCAATATGTTTCTCATCTGTCTTGCCAAGCATGTACTTATGAAGAATGTCTTTTTCTATCATGACAAATGCTTCTTCCAGATTCAAGGTACGGCTATGGGGGCTTCATTTTCACCTATTTATGCTGATTTATTTATTGCTTATATTGAGGAGCAACTAATCTATGATAGTTCACATAACTTGTTCATGGAGGAGATTGACATTTGGAAAAGATATTTGGATGATTGCTGGATGGTATGGAGATCAGATGCAGATTATCTACAGGATTTTGTTAGCTATCTGAATGAAAACAAGTGGGGGATACACTTTACGGTAAACTATGACATGGATTGGATAACCTTTTTGGATGATTTGGTAATCAGAGGTCCTGATAACACTTTGATCTCTGAGGTTTACTGTAAGTTCCCTGAATATAACTCCCTTCTCCATGCCACCAGCTGTCATCCTCCACATATCTGTAGAAATATCCCCAAGTCTCAGTTTTTGAGAGTCAAATGTATATACTCAGACACTAGTACATATCAGCATTTCAGAGATGACCTTACATCTAGATTCAGGAATAGGGGTTATAAGGCAGGATATATCCTCCAAGCCAAAAACAGGGTGGACACCATTGACAGGGAAAGCCTTCTCCAATATAAAAATAAGGTTGACGATGGGAAATCCATCATATGCTTTGTTACTACATTTGGTAGGAATACTGGGGCATTGATGGACAGTGTCCAGTGTCATTGGAACATCCTGTTGGCAGATACCAGTCTTTCTGGATTGTTGGAGAGCAGATGCCATTTTTCCTTTAGAAAGGGTAAGAATTTGGCTTCTTACTTTAATCATTACAAACATGGGCCCAATTATAAGAAGGAGTGTTCTCAAACTACACTTTTGGGGAATCCAGTTTTAGGGTGCTTTCCCTACAGTCATTGTTCTTACTGTCCAAAGGTTATGAAGACTAGGTGCTTTAATAGTAAAAGCACAAGCCAGGTATATAACATTTCTTTTTTTGCCAATTTCCACACAGATTGGGTGATATACTTGGCTACCTGCAATTGTTCAGCTTTCTACATTGGGCAAACATCCCGGCTGGTGTAATTTAGGATTTGTGAGCACCTTTGTGATATTAAACATCAAAGAATTACCAATGCCCTGTATAAACATACCACAGTGCATACAATTGCTTCCTTCAACTTTATAATTATTGATTGGATTTTGGGCATGAGATCCAACAAGTCAGGCTGGTATGAGATGTTGAATAAAAAGGAGAAAAAATGGATTATTAAGCTGGGCAGTTTGTTTGCACCTGAATTAAATGAGCTCTTTTAATCAGTTACATGTTATTATTTGACTAAATAAGGAGTGAGTTCATTCATGTTTTTACACACTGATGAAGGCTATGTGATTTGTTAGCCAAAATCGGTCTGTTTCTTTCTCCTGTAATATTATGTGTTTGTAGCATATAACATTAAATATTGGTTTTGCCACAGTCTGCTGGTCTAATTGTACTTTGGATTACATTTAGTTTGGGACCTTGCAGTTGCCATACATGCAGAGATTTTTTTTGCACTTGATTTGGTCCAAGTCCCTATACATCAGATTGTGTTGTGGTCACCCCTCTCTCTGGAGGTGAATTTCCAAATTTAAATAATATTTTACATATATGTTCTTGTTTCATTCTTGAAGAAATGGATAGCAATGGTTCTTGCCTGCATCCTTCCTGCACATACCTTCTCTCCTTTCACTTTGTTCTTCCCCCTGCTTGCTCCTCATTTCACTGCTTCCCTATCTTTCCCATTTCTTTTCTTTAAAGCATACTTGTTCTATGTTGCATATCATGCACTAATGTGCAGCTGTGGCAAAAAGCAGTTTTAAGTGTTGTATACAGTAATATTGGAAACCAGTACCATCTAGCAATATTTTACAGACTCCATACCGACTATCACACTTCAGAATTTGGACTTACACGTAAAACTGCTTGACACTGTTACATACACATTAATTCAAACCCAGTATCATCTGCATACAAAAATGAATGAATCACTGCTTTAACAGATGGTGCTACTGACTCAATTGAGTAGCATGTGTATTTTAGAGAATGAATAGCAAATGGAAGACTTAACTGCTATTGTATACACCTGTTACTTAAACAAATCTCTGGCTGCAGGAATTAAAGCACTTAATGCAGTGATAAGTTCTTTTTGGGAGCCAAATGGTACTGGTTCCAAATACAGCTGTAGCTAATACACTGAGCACATCATCGTGCACCATCATGCACTAACTGTTATATAAAACTAAAGGGTTTTGTGCAATAATGCTGTATAAAACATTACAGGGGAATGGGCAATGCTGTTTCATATAAATTTAATGTGGAAGATACAACATAGTGATATGGGGAGCAAGCACGAGGGAGTACAAAACAAAATCTTTGCTAAACTGTGTCATTTACTATTGATTGTGTAAAATACATGTGGTACCTAACTGATTCTCTGGCAGCAAGTGTTAATTCATTGTTGTTGGAGGCAGATGTTACTGGGTTCAAATACTGGTGGAAGTAGTAATTTTACAAGTGTGTATATATATATATATATATATATATATATATATATATATATATATATATATATATATATAGACTTATATTTCTGCCATTTACCATTGCTTCACATTGTTGTGCAATGCACACCATCGCACAATAATTATTTAAAGAAAAGAAATGGGGAAGACAGGAAAGTGGTGAAATGGGGAGCAAGCAGAGGTAAGAACAAAGTGGAAGTAGCAAAAAATGTGCAGGAAGGATGCAGGAAAGAACCATAGCTATCAATTTCTACAAGAATAAAACATATAACATAAATGCAAAATATTAGCTGAATTTGGACTGTCACCTTCAGAGAGATGATTGACCACAACACAATCTGTTATATAGGGAATTAGACTAAATCAAGTGGGTCATGAAGACACATCTGTGAAATGATGAGCTATGAATGGGAGGATGTTGTTTTTTTTTTTGTGTGTGGAACAGGTGCCCATTTTTTTTTTTGCTTTTGAGAAAGAGAGATACAGGAATGCTGGGGAAGGGATGTAGGAATGTCTAGGTGAAGTAAGTTCAGCAGATGAGGAAGCAATCGCACACAGTCAAGACAAACAAGACAAGAAACAGGGACAGTGAATGATACAAGAGGTGGGTGAAACCATGGTTGGGGAGAAAGTGCCACATTGAAACAGTTGACAGTGAGAATGTAGTCCTCACCCAGTGGACAGTCATTACTGTCACCTCACTACACCACTGGCTGCAGTGCCTGACATCTGAATATCCTATGTGTACTCTGAATAAAGATGGAGAGCAGGCACTCCATCCAGCTTAGGTGAACATCCACAGTGTGGTGCACAATCCTGTGCACCATCCCTGGCAGTTCTTGTCAGGTGATAAAGTCAGCACCTCCACCATTGCTCCCAGAAGGAGCCACAAGGCTATCCTCTGATGTAGAAATACCTGAGGGTCTGGGTAGTGCAGAGGTGCCAGAAGGGTTTCTATCAGGTTGTGCATTAGACATGCTGGTCAGCGGTGCTATAATCTGTGGAGTGGGGGTAGGAGGATCCCACGGGACTGGCTTACCATGTTGTGCTGTGGGAAAAAAGAGAGAAAAGGATTGGGGTGAGAGAAAAAAGGGAGGGCATTAGTAACTTTTAGAGAAAGCATTGATACAATTATGTGACTGTATTCTGTTACCTTTACTTTTAACACTGCAAACTCCTAACAAATTTCTTCATTACTTTTAAGACTACCCAGTTCATAGCGGAGGCACACTATAGGACAGATTGCAGCAACCAATCCTTGATGTGTCCATATATTGCACATATGCGTGTTACAATTATACTTATTACAGTTTACAGAAGACCATTTGTGCCAATGGTAAGAGGTATGAAGTTACATTGCAATAATGATGAAAACTTAAGAGCACTGTACATTTTGGAAGTGTGGTTTTTGAACCCACAACCAATGCCTGCTCTCTAATAATGTACTGTTATTTTGTCCTACAGACTACTGCATGCATACTTTCCTTTTGCAGTTTAGAGATGCACACTCACTTTTATTTCAGAATATGGCTCCATTTCTTTGTGCTATAGTCTAGGGCATGCATAGTTTCTTTTACAGTTGAGATATGAATGCTCAAGTTGATACAACTGTATTAAATACCATGTACGTGGTCCTTAACTTTTAATGCTAGTAAATTACTAAACAAATTATTATTATTAAAATATTATTTAGACAGGACTGCTCTGATGCACACATACCACATACCTTTAGCATTCTTAACAAAAGTACTGCAGAGGACCTGACATTTGAGGATCACTCCATACCAGCTGTGGAAAAAACAGAACAGAAAAGAATACCATTATAAATACCAGTCTTGACTATATTCAGCTTTTAACTCTTTCAATTACTCACTGAAATTGATACTTACACATATGTGAGGTGTCCCCTGTACTAAATTCTCCTATTCTATGGTCAGGGTTATCCAGCTTCCTCCTCCAGAGATTATCAAAGTGATGTCTGCATTACTCACCAGTGCAGGGGATACCTGTAGCATTGGGCAAAGCCCTGGAAATAATATTCCAGGCTTCAGACTTGTATTCTGAACCTGATTAGTCCTGCTGCAGCAAGCAGGGTCCATGGTACTTAACTGGAAGTCCAAAAAAACTTTGGACTCCTGAGCACCCCACCTCTGCGCCCGAAAGCATATACCCTTACCAGCAACTCCTGACATGCCTGCCATAGCACAATCTCAATATAGAATGAGCATTTCCCACCAATTGCATTTTATAGCCTGAAGTTTTCCTCCCTATTTCATGTCTTGTGCTTACTGAGAGTGTGCTTGTTTTGGTTTTTGCAAAATTTTAAAACGTTGCGCATCGCTTACCATCATGCAAACATGATAGGTGAGGGTGCGCACTGCCGGGCACCATGTTTGCACAATGCTAAGATACGCACAACAGTGGCAAGCACTGCAATTTCAAAATTATTAGGTATACAGGCACTTGTGTAAATGTGCTAGTCAAATCAAGCATGTCTATGGTTCTCCTACTCTTACAGCTATTGTAACAAGTAGGTTGAGAAAACAGTTGTGTATGTTGCACTTCATTGCTATAATCTAAAATCTCACAACAGTAAAACAAAATTTGCACACTCTGTACTAGAACCCCAGACCATTTGCACTCCACACCTACACTTAACATGTGCTGCCACAGGAGTAGTGACATGACATGCCTTATCTTAGTAGTTATTATAAAGTTATAGCTGTTAATTGCAGTGCAATCCTGCTTACCATGTTTATACAATAGCCAGTAATATTAATTGTATGGATCCAGTTTATGTTTGTGGCTGTCTGTGTCCTGTCTGTAACCTGGGTGGTCCATTCCTCCAGTTTGTGTGCTGCTACACTTCACTCAAACCAGGTGAGTGCAGCCAAACACACGTGTGCCAAGTGGCGCATTGTACATACACTGGCCTCAAAAAATAAATAAGCAACAACAAAAAAACAAAAACAAAAAAAAAGGAGACTGTCCAGATTTTTGCAGAATGTTCAGATATTTGGATCATATTTTTGGGATACTCTTTGTAAAATGTGTGGTTTACTGGGAAATCACTAAAGACTGAAGTCAATACATAATGATATACATTTCAATGTTTTACTTCGTATCCTTCAGGAAAAGGCATGTTAACACAGATCTTATATTCTGCCTACTTTCTATGGTCATCAGAACAATATAGTAAATGCGTCCCTATATTTTTACCCTTTGTTCCCCCATTCATTTAGGATTTGTCCAGATTTCTTGCACTAAAAGGTTGAGTGGCATGATCTGCAGTGAGACTACAGGTTTTGCAGCCAGCAACAATGGTGCGAACTGTGAAACCTTCCTTATGCGTGCTGTGCATCATTAATATTCATGGTGCAATGCTGTGTGATCAGCAGTATTGTGTACACGAAAACTCTCCATGTAGACTCTGCACGGAACCTACACAGAGTTTAATGAATATGGAGGATTTCTTTTTATACCAAAAGCAGTAATATAAAATATCAATAGTTTGTTACATTAACTTTAAAATGCATGATATATAATATGAAAATATATTGTGAATCTCAGTCAAGCAAATATGTACATTAACAGATATTTCATCTATAGATTTAAAAACTGTCTTGTTTATATTTAGTATATAATAAGTATACAATTTTACATTAAGAATTGATCTCAAGGTAGAATGGTAATATCCGTATACTGTAGTATAATAAAACAGACAAAATAATGAACAATTGAATTACTTACTATGTCCTTCAGATGAGATGTTAAACAAAGGTTCCATCTGCTTTGAGGTGGTGATAGCTCACCTGGATGTAAAAGACTTCCAATTCACCCATTAAAAAGTGAATGGGAAATATGATACCCTGGCCAAATTTCCTTAGTACTACTAAATACCACCTCTGGTCTTCCCCTTAAAAGAGGCTACTGCCTAATGGGACAAACCTGGTCAACAAAAAAATAAAAAAAAAATATATCTATATCTAAATATACATATATGTGTATATATATATATATATATATATCTATATCTAAATATACATATATATATATATATTTATATATATATGGTTTGCTATCATAAAATCAAAAATCATAATGTAAAGCTATAATTTTATCTAATGATATGGTCGTAAATGACAATGTGGAAGTGTTCATATTGTCAAAATTAATACAAATGTCAAATACTCAACATTATACTTCCGAATATCGAATTTTCCATCTTCGATTGTTTTTTTTTTTGTCATTTTCTGATTCCTGAATGCATAACACCGAACCCTGTGCATGATATACAAGCATTATATCGAACTTGCTCTACTAACAGCAAAGTAACTGTTAGTACACCTCAATAAAGCTGCTGTGAAAGTGAAGTACTTCTCCCGTGCTATGAATCCATTTAGAATCAATAGAATAAGTGCATATTGTGTCTTGTATCATTTGCACAAATGGCAATAAAAGTCCCTTTAGTCACACATAATCCCCTTGTGTGCATGTTAGAAGGAGCAATGCAAAGCAACTAGTTTGGCCAGTCCATGAGATGTCATCTTGTCCCTATGTTTCAGTAATCTCATGAACTAAGATTCCTTGTCATGTAGCCATCTGTGTTTAGGTGATGATGGGGCACATGACAGCAGATGACTCTTCAGGTCTTCTAAATGATTCTGCTCTAATCTGATGGTATGTAGCACATCCATGATGTAGAGTTGTTTCTTCCCTAGTAGGCTACGCAAGCATCTATGCCATCCTTACACCATGCTTTGGCTTCTGGGATAGCCCTGTAGGCATGAATTCCAATGGTTCCAGAACTGAACATTGGATAAAGTGGTTAATCTTTCACTTGTAGCACTCGGTATGCCATATCTCCTTGGCTGTCCCATAATGTTGTTATTATGGAAGAAATCAAAAAGAGGTTTTCCTGCCTCAGACATGTTAGCTGCAATCTCATCCAATGTGGCAGGACAGCATCTGGTGATACAAATGCCAGTGCTGGTATCTGCTTACACAGTAATGCAAACTGTGTATCATTCCCAAACAAGGAGGCCAACCTCAACTTCTGTATTTGGCGCCATAGCAGTTGGCAGAGATGAAACCAGCAGCCTTTAGATGTACTGTCTGGTAAATTCCTAGCTATGCAGTTCACTGCTCACTTCTCAAAATCGCTCAAAATCATATTTGGCTTCAGTAGCAGTTGGTAATCAGTACACAGCTGTATTACAGCCTTCCATAACTGATCACAACATTCCTCAGACTTTGAAGGCAAAATGCCATACACCACAGGGATAATCTTGTTCTCTGCAGTTCCTGAAATACTGCAATGGATGGTATACATTTGTCGGCACTCTCTCATGCTAATGGGAAAGGTCCCATCTGCCAGTATGAATTCAGATTCACAAATCACTCTGTGATTCCCCTCAGTTGTCAGTATCACTATGTTCACTGCATTACTGCCTATATGTGTATGATGCACAATGAATGAGCCATTTTTTTTATTGGTAACATAGCAGTAAGTTGACTGAGTGACTCCAGGCTACACATGATGGACATTCTTTTCTTATGGTGCATCCTACGTACTGTGTGTTTCAATGCATTAGTATTAGGCAGACTATTCACAACATCAGTAGATGTACCTGCCAGAACCTCACTGACTATCCTACAATGATCTTCCATAGTCTGCTCTGCTCCTCTCTTAATTGCCTGGCGTATCTTCCTCTCTTCATGCTGCACTATGTCAGGCCCGTGAAAATGTGCAGTGGTTTTCAACAACTTCTCACTCTCCAGAAACTCCTCAGTAATACACAGACCCTTACATCTGTCACTATCCTTCCATGCACAGTGCCAGTACCTCCTACTGTTGATACATTTTTCCAGGTAGTACTGGTAGCCATCAACACTAAGCATGCTCCTACCCTTTTGGGATACTAATGTCTGATACACTGTACCAACAGCACCAGGACATTCTGAAACTGCATTCCTCTCTGACATTCTTTAAGCTCAAAACCTGCAATACAATGTAAGTATCAGCAATGTGCGCAAAACACAGATCTTAAGTGACACAGGAGCACACAGTATCCAGTAGTGATGATGGATCCTAGTATTCCAATAACATTGACATTTATGAAGCTTATTGTTACATTACATACATAACTAGAACACATCTACTCACACTACAAACTTAAATAGCGTGCGGTATATTGAACAGTACGTGTGCTCCAATTACAGGCAATTTAAACACATCGGCAGACAGTTGCATAGCTGGTGAGATATGCATTCTTATGGCTGTCTGGTACAGCTTACCATTATCTACACTATGAGGATGTCTTGCAAGCCGACCTGCTACTAAAAACTTCAGTGAAGTGTCCTCTAGTTGTAACTTACACTGCACTAAAACATTCCCAGAATGCATGGCAGTAAATTAAAGACAGTAGTGCAGACAGGTGAGAAATTAACAAACTAACACTTTTTAAATGGATATTACATTAATTGCAACTTACTAATGGTGGGTAACAACTTACACCTATACAGCCCTTGTGCACTACAAACATCATCTCTAACCATGGCTGGTACACAATACGGCAGTTACTATTGTAACTTGCAGAGTTTAACCAGTGTTCTATATACGTTTATGCACCTGATGTTCTTACAGCCTTAATTTACTATCCCTACTTACCAATGAGTTCTATTCTCAATAATATTGACAAACTCGCCAGCCGCACTTACAAACTACTACTTTGAGCCCTGCTGTGGCTGTTTACATGAACAGTAATGATGTTAATGACATCACTTCCTCTAGGCAATGCTACAATCCTGTTAGAATGAATATAGTATGTTCAAATTCTACAGTGCGATTCCCCAGTTTGTTTTGATCTTATTAATTCAAAGTTTTCATGGTTGGTGACTTTATTTTCAAATTTATGACGTTCTAACTTTACATTTACATAGATAGGAGTTTCACAGTTTCACAGTTATGATATTAAACTATATATATATATATATATATATATATATATATATATATATATATATATATGAAAGTAAAACTAAAGAAACAACTAAATGTTAAAAACAATAAAATGAGTTGACAATGGTGCACTGGAGTGAAAAAAAAAACATATAGTTTAATATGGTAACAACTTTTGTTCTACCATGCAAAGAACTTCAAAAGAAATCAAGTTTTGCCCCTAGTAACTATCTGCTGATGCCCTCTAAAACTCCATATTAACCCATTCATTCCTCTCTCTACTCTTATTATGCATGGAGGGTTTTGGCAAAGTTCTGCTGTAACCCTAGAAGTGGGCCTCCTTTTCGTGGAGAGAATGGACATATAATCTAATGTCTGTAACACTTCTGGACTCAGTCTCTTGTCTGCCCAAAAAAGTGTCTGGTCAAATCTTATTATAATCATGCAAGTGGACCCTTTATCCATAAGGCAGCCACTCACCTTTTAAGAGAGAAAATAGCCTGGTTACAAATATTATGCTTGTATTGGGGGGGGGGGGTGAGGTTTATGAATGAGGAATCTTTAATTGGATGGATCAAATATAACATTACAGGCATCACCACTTTTGATGCCAGCTCATTTAGGCCACCAGCCAACATCACAATGGTGGCCCATCAATAATTAAGGAAACATGCTCCAGAGTCTCCAGTTGCCAACAAAAACCCTGGCCTCTACATATTTTGTTCATTCTCTCCATACTACTCAGCTCCTGAGCTGATAATTAAACTGGGGTTAACAGGGCCATAGTCAGGGCTTATTCTCAATATGCCATGGAGCCAGAGATAAAAAACAAGCCACAGGATTCAATAAAATCCATGTAGGCTCCGTGTAGAGCCTAAACAGAATGTACCCATGTACACGACCACTGTTCTCCCTCGGTATTGCACCATGCGTATTAATCATGGTGTGCTGCTGAGGGAAAACATAATAACAGGGATATTGAATCCATGTAGGCAGAAGTGTTGAGGCTGGTCAGATGTTATATACATGGTGAAGCTCCCTGTGATGTTCCTGCTGCTGTTGAAATATGCTGTGAATTAATAGTTTGTATTTTAGATGTCTAATGTTTGTTGAATTATTATTTTTTTAATGTCTGTGTGGCATGGTACAGAGGACAGCAATGCCAAGCTGCGCTTACACATAGATAGCTGACACCTGGCAGACATCTAAAAATAGAAACTGGATGCAATTAATTATGATATCTGTATTTTTTTATGGTTTTTTTTTTTATTTTTTGTAAAATGTCTGTTTGTGCAGCGCGGAGCACAGCATTGCCAACCCACGCTTACATATAGACAGTAGACACCTGCCAGACATCTAAAAGTAGAAACCAGATGTAATTAATTATTTATTTCTGATTTTGTTTAAACCCATTTAAGCCCGTTTGTGTAGCGCACTATGGTGGCTTAGTAGTATATGTGAAGGTACACTAGTTTGTTTACTATTCAAGTAGTTAAATAGGCAGAGTGATGGCCTAAAGCTTCATAGGACCTGGGATCTAGTCCCTAGCAGACATACCATTTATTTAATGTAATTTATATGTTTGTTTAATTGAAAAACATAACTTTTATATTTGGAAGAGCTGTGTAGTTCTAAGCACTGCTTAAATGTGATTAGCAGCTACTACTGTTTGCAGATTGCTAAGCTTTGCTAAAAACTCAGTTGTGCAGGTTTTGTGATGCCCCGCTTTGCTAGTTTGGGCAATGCTAAGTTTCACAGCTCTTTTTTGAATGTTGTTGAATGATGTGTAAGGGCGGGAAAATAGATTATATTAAGGGCAATAGGTGGAAATTCTGCAGCATCTATCTAACTGACAGTATGCCAGGCAGTGTTGGAGAGGGTGCGCAGTTTAGGGTGCAGAGGTGGGGTGTGCAGGGGTCCAGAGTCTTTGTTGGGCTCCTGATATGCAGTTATGAACCTAGGCTGCTGCAGGGTGATTACCAGGGCTCAGAATGTAAGGCTGAGGCCTGGGATAGGTTGTCCAGTGACCTTACCAGTGCTACTAGTATCCCCTGCACTGGCGAGCAGTATTGTCACCACTATGATGACCTGAAGTATAGAAAAAGGGGAACTTTGGACACCTGGGTCCAAGAGGTGAGGGCTGGGCATGCCCCAGACATATATAAGTATTTTTTTCCAGTATTTTACTAAAAATGCAAGCTGAATCTGTACAAAACTGATATGTATAATGGTGTGCTTCTCTCCCAACAGCTGCAGCTGAGAGGGATTACAACGTCCAGTCCCATGCCGGGTGCCTGTTTGGGATCCTAGCCAGGTTGCACCATGACCATGGTAAGTACAGCTATATTATGCTAACCATAGTGCAATAAGCAATAAAGAATAAAAAAAAAACTATACTGCAGTAAAGAATAAGCAATACTAACTGTAGTGCAATAAATGGGCAATTAGAAGTGCAGTGAAATAAATGAACAATAACACCTGCATTGCAATAAACACTAAACAATATCAATAACAGTAACAAAAAGGTGTACAGCAAGATTGTGGTGTCATAACATAATTGCACTAGAGCTCTGTGTGTTGTATGTGTACGATAATGTTGCTGCAGTCAAGTGTAAAACTATAATAACTGTAGAATGCAAAAGTAATGGCATGAGAAGTGCATTCCTCAACTCATAATACAGTTCAAGGCTGTTTCCAGGCCAATTTAAGCCACATGATGTTCTCCTTTGCTCCCACTCCAGTAACAAAAGGTATATGGATGAGGTATCCCACTTTATTGGCAGATATTGTATGTAGACTTCACAGATAATAAACACCAGTACCAATAAAGTGTTAAGTAGCATTGTGTTTTCCTGAATACATATGTCTTTACATTTGTATTACGGCTATATTCATTGCCTGTCTGTTCTAATGTCACTGCAGTTAAGTGTAAAACTGTAATAGCTGTAGAATGCAAAAGTAATGGCCTGAGAAAGGTATTGGTCATCTCATAGTACAGTTCAAGGCTGTCTCCGGGCCAATTTCAGTCACATAATGCTCTCTTTTCCTCCCACTCCAGGAACAAAAGGTATATGGGTGAGGTAGCCCACTTTATGGGCAGATATTATGTGCAGACTAGAAAGATAATAAACACCAGTATCAATAAAGTGTTAAGCATTATTGTGTTTTCCTAAATAAATCTGTCTTAATAGCTGCATTACAGCTGTATTCTTTGCATGGCTGTTCTAAGTTGCTGCAGTCAATTGTTACATCATTTGCAGATGTCCCCTGCAGTCACAGCTTTTGGGTTCTACTGCCATGCCTGCCAACTAAGGCATGATGGCTGTCTAGTTTACTTAATGTGTGTAAGCATACCTCAAAAATGTCATGATTTTTCATAATGTAATTGCAACTGCCTAATCTTTCTGTTCCATGATTACCTAATAAATGATTACCTGGAATGCAATACAGTTTCAAATCCATTTACAGAACACCTTGGTAGTTATGTAAGTCCACATTATGTGACACTTTTCTGTGTAGTTATGTACCTGCATTTGTTAGTGCTTGGCCCATACTGTCCCATGCTAACAGCTTGAGAGGTATGTACGTGTTACATCACCTATAGAAGAATTGTAGTCTCTGTACTCACAACTGACACTGCACACCTGTAGAAGTATGTAGTAGTACTCTGTGTAGTCATATTACCTGTGAGGTAGCTAATGGTATGTTTTTCTCTCTCTCCCAACTCCTTATCTTCTTTAATTTATTATTGTTATTCATTATTATGATTTAATATTAACATATTTTGTTAAACTAACTGTTTTGTTGGCCTTATGGTTTAATTCATGCTGGCTTGCTGTTAGTATACTTGCTGTTATGATACTTAATGCTGTGTTGCAAATAATATACCTTAATATGTATTTGCATTAATAAATATTTTCCATTCTGTTAATATTAACATTGGTTTAGATACTACTAACCTTAACTTATTGTTATAACCACTTTACTACAGTGTGCCAAGGTTGGCTGGTACCTCGTGATCTGCCAACCTTGCCTCCGGTCATGACACCGGGTCCCAGCATGTCTGGAACCCAGCCTGGCGGTGCCCCCTCTGCTGCCCCTGCACTACCTGTGGCATCAGGTAGTACCACCCCATAGGATGGGGCTGGGCCTCCCTCTGAGAGCAGTGGTGGATGGGGAGTTGTCAACCATGACAAACTTCCAGGGTTGGTGTGCGGGATCATCTACAGTGGTTTTGTACAATGCCTGCATTGGATGGAGAGCATGTTGGCCACCCTAGTGGTGCAGACTCACCATGAACCCCACCCTCCACCACTGCCACCCTCTGGGCAGCATCGGAGCAGTGCCAACAGTCCCTTGGGTGGGGATGTAAGTCACGCTGCTACCTAGTGGAGGCACATTGGACTGAGATTCCACAACACCCTCCTCATCCAAGGTGTTCACCCCCCTCTTGTGTCACACACCACATCTGTCTGCTATCTTGTCTGCCTTGTCTGTCTGCAAAAGGTTCCTCACCTACACAACTTACCTTCCTTACATGTACCTATGTCCCTTCCCCAACAAAAACTGGGCACCTTTCCCAAAAAAAAAATTGTACCATACATAGCTCTCCATTTTGCACACTTGTCCCCTGGACACACATAATTTGGTCCAATTGGTTTACAATGCAATTATGTTGTTCTCACCTCTCTCTTGGGGGGGGTGAGGGACCAATGTCATCTACAAATTCTGTCAAAGTGCACAGCTGTTGCTGAACAAGAAATGGATAGCTGTGGTTCTTTCCTATACCCTTCATGCACATACCTACCTGCCTTTCACTATATTTTTCCCCTGCTTGCTCACCATTTCATCACTTTCCTATCTCCCTATTTTTCTTTTCTTTATATATTTTTAGTGTGATGCTGTGTGACACAGCATGCCACGCAGCTTTGCTCAGGTCAGCTAAATTGAGCTATATTGATATATGTGTTTTAAATAATACTAAACATATACAATACAAACACCTGTCCCCTGTTTCGAACCTAAGACCATCATACCCATAGACCACTGCATTAACCTGCCACACCACACAATTGTTAACTAAAACAGGTGGTTTAGGAAAAACATAGTAATTGCAAGTTACACTCATTAAACCTGTTTATGCGGAGCTGCACATCATGCTGCATCATGCAGACTTGCTTAAAGATAAATGGAAAAATTAGGAGTGCACCGCATCGCACTCCATGGTGTTGTCAGTAGCTGAGGTGGAGCTGGGTGTGGGCTTCACTAGAGATGGGAATTAACCAAAGAGAGCGGAAGAGAAAGAAAAAAAAGGGTATTGATTAGATTTGTGAGTAGCAGGTGAATTAGGGCAGATATGGGAAAGCCAAAATGTAATACAGTCAGTTCACCTTAAACACTATTTGACCAGATGCAGCAAATAAAATAAAGTTCAGGTTTAGTATACTAGATATACATCAAACAGGCTGTAGAGCCCTTCATGAACCACAATAAGAGATGAACAATGAGCGTTCTACAATTCTTGTTAAAGCAATAAGGCTATACATCAAATAATGCATTGTACACAAAGCTCACTAATGCAACAAGTCATCCAGTTAATAGAAAGAGCCAGAAATTCTCACATTGAAATGTATACAACCACAATATTTTTGTAGTTATCATTCAGCAGTTAAGGGTTCTTGTGAGGCAGCATGTTATTACTACAAGATAATAGACGCATGTGCAAGATGTCTACAGTGAAGCATGCAGAATAATAAACAGGTTTCAAGGCTTAAAGTAAGAAAGCACAACCAATATTTGCATAAAGGAAACACGTGCAATATATCTACAGAGAAGGCTGCCAACTAGCACTCAAGTTTCAAAGCTAAGAGTAGGGAGGCACTGCAGTTCTGTAAACCACTGCTATGTCAATTATATCAGACAGAATGCTACACAAGTTTCCTATATGAACTAGGGAGTATAACAATTCCAGGAAACTGTAGCACTACTGTATCGGACAGTGCACTAAACAATAACAAGTTACTGGTCGTGACTAGGAAGTACAGCAATTCATAAAAAAAGAAGAGCATTTAAAACATGGTCATGCAGTTAGAAGGATACTGTGCATGAACAGAGAGAGACATACTTGGCGAGCACACCACATGGAAAACTGCTAGGGGAATGTGGCAGCTTGAAAATCTGTCATTTAAAAATGCTTCATAGGTGGGAGACTAATATATGTAAATTTCAGTCCTGAGAGGGGGAGGTACAATCCTATGAGATTACCTGCCATACAGGATTCTCACAATATTTGCATATGAAGAGAGTAACCACGCCTTTCAGTTTCTCTTCCTGCCAGAGACAATCAGTAAAAACTAAGGTGAGTTTTCTACTGGCAGGAGTATTCACTAGCAGGTCACCTTTTTTTACAGGAGACTGCCTTCTCTGATGTTGCTGCTGGTATTATGGTATATTATTATTTTTCAATTCTATTTGTCTTTTTAAGGGAAAGAAATGATTTTGCAAATAAGTAAATGTGAGAGGAACGTAAGATAAGAAGAGGGATGAGGAGCCTGCAGGTAGTAGTCCATGCTGGGTATGCACTCCAATACAATGTCTTTCAAGATTTCTAGTATTAATTGCACATTAGGGTATGTATAACAGTACTCAGGAGGGTAAAATACATACAATGTATGTTAAATCATTTACTCCAATGGAGCTCAGGAAGTTTGCACTGTAACATCCAATGGGTTTAGCCTAAGCATTTTGACAGAATCAAATTATATCCTCACATTTCAAACAAATGTTCATATCTCTATAACCACAGGGGTTTTGAAAAACCAATAAATGGAAAACTCTTCAGCACACCCTATTTTATATAATAGTATTCTTTAAGTTCTAGGTCTTAAACTGAATTTTATAAGTTACAGTAAACAGAGAAACTATTACATGTGAAATATTTTGTAAACAACTTACAATATCTCAGCAACTATTAAAGTTACACACATACTGTCAGCAGCATTTTATTCTTCTAGCTTCGAGCTTTCATGTGAGGCTAAGGAGTTTTGTGTATGTTTCTTGGTTTATGAGACATTTAGAAACATGTGAAAATTATATATATATATATATATATATATATATATATATATATATATATATATATATATATATATATATTGTTGTGTCTTTCAGCTTATCCCGGTTAGGGGTCACCACAGCGGAACTCCAGTCCGCTAATATATATATATATATATATATATATATATATATATATATATAAATAAAAAAAATCATAAAACCAACAGTTAATATCTATTTACCTGCACAACAAGACAGAGGTCAAATATTAATGCAGCTGAGTTTGCCATTGTGTGAGATTTAAGATGAATACTTTTAAAGGCTTGTATATAGCAAAGTTTTGGAATTATTGTTGCAAATATGAACAAGCAATATTTGATGCTTAGAGGCATCAGTAGGAGTTAACTGCAGATGCACCTGGAGGCATCACTCAGATGTAATGAATTAAGGTAGAGTTTTTGAATCTTTCACCATAGTGGGTTTTCCACACTCTGTGGTGTTTTCAGAAGCTTAGGTGGAGACTGGTGCGTGCTTCACTAGAGATAGGAATTAAAATGTATGTTAATGTAGAGTTTTTGAATCTTTCACCACAGTGGGTTCTCCACACTCTGTGGTGTTGTCAGTAGGTTAGGTGGAGCTGTGTGTGAGCTTCACTAGAGATGGGAATTAAAATGTATGTTAAGGTAGAGTTTTTGAATCTTCTGCCATAGTGGATTTACACACTCTGTGGTGTTGTCAATAGCTTAGGTGGAGCAGGGTGCAGGATTCACTAGAGATGGGAATTAATTGGTCAGCACACCATGCAGAAAACTGCTAGGTGAATGTGGCAGCTTGAAAATCTGTAATTTAATGCCGAGGGAATCATCTTGAATGTGTGTGCTGGCAACCTTGTCAGTTAATGCTATTCACATATTTGGCATACCTCCCAACTGTATCATATGCTTGCTAGGGGGGAATCCCTCAAGGTCATTTACTGGTAGATGCAGGTTATGCACTGGAACCATGACTGATGACACCTAT
The DNA here is from genome assembly GCF_019279795.1 of Protopterus annectens. Classification (NCBI taxonomy): domain Eukaryota; kingdom Metazoa; phylum Chordata; order Ceratodontiformes; family Protopteridae; genus Protopterus; species Protopterus annectens. Next base: position 1,504,580,253 of record NC_056725.1, read on the forward strand.
CAGAAATGCACACACTCCCACTGATGAATGCCATAATGAGGCACACGCACAAACCAAAAATATCATAGAGTGTGTGTTTGGGCTGCTGAAGTTGTAGTTCCATTGCATGGATACATTTCAGGGAGGCCTGCAGTATTATCCATGGACATGTACCAAAGTAATCACAGTATGTGCCATGCTACACAACATCATCTGAGAAAACAGCTTCAGCAGGATCAGCAAGGAGAAGAAGTATACAGCCCAACACCAATGACAAGATCACCACTGCTACATGCAGGTGAGGACTCAGAGAGGGAACCAGCAGCTGCTGTGGTTGTAGGCAGATGTAGACATACTTACTATGCCCTTGCATTGGCTAATAGATAACACATAGCACACTCACTCACCACCTATGGGCCTAAATCCTTCCTCCTGTGTGCATACATATAGTAGCATTGATGCCAGGTAACTCTCACAACATTTACATCCCCATATATTGGTTGTGTACAGCTTGCATCAGACAGAGTCAGCACTGAACTAAAACTGTTGCAACTGCAGGATTTACTAGGTAAGTGTTGACCTTGGAGTGTATTTTGTAATAATATCAACAACTGGCATATCCTTGTGTTTTGTTACTTGGTAATGTAAGCAAGTACAAGGTGGGAGATTTGCAAAGAAATGACCTTAACATGTGACAGCATACACTTATTTGACTTATAAGTGTTCATTATTAAGTAGTAGGCCTCAGGCATCAAATATTAACACAGTCATAACTCTCAAATGTAGTGAGGATTACTGTATGCCATCAGTTTAGCAGCATATGTTTGCACTGGAAAATCATTAAAGAGAGGCTAGAAAGTAATGATACACATTGCAGTTTCAGACTTCACAACCCTCTCAAGATCATTCACTATAAAGTTAGAAAATGTTGATTATATCATCTGTTTAACTTTCTAAGATCAATATAAGTCAAGGGTACAATTACCATTTCAGCAACACAAATACAGATATCTTAAGCACTATGTCGGTTATGTACCCTGAGCATCAGGCACAAAGCTTATGTATCCCTGAATCCAAAAGATACAAAATAGGGATATGGCACAGTTATCATCACTTGTACTGGGTGTTGGGGGACAGGAAGTTGTGTGTGTGTGTGTGTGTGTGTGTGTGTGTGTGTGTGTGTGTGTGTGTGTGTGTGTGTGTGTGTGTGTGTGTGTGTGTGTGTGTGTGTGTGTGTGTCTGTAGGGGTCCTCCATGTGAAATTGGTATGTGAGTGTAGGGGTCCTCCATGTGAAATTTATATGTGAGTGTCTGCATCAACACAGTCAATCTCTGTGCTAGCTGGCAGTTCATCATTGTCCCCAACCACAAGAATTGGCTCTTCCAGGAGTTGCACTGGCACATTCACTCCCATGCTTAGATGCATTGCTGCTACCTGAATGCGACTGATATCTGATGGACCAGTTCCCCTTGCGAGTACACCCAAGACCACGAACCCATGGCCTGCCACATCTGAGTGTGATCAGCTCACCCACTGATGGAGCATTGGAAGTACTGCCACTATGGGAGCATGATCAAGCATGGCCATGTTGGCTAACAGTAGATGATGTGGCTGACCTACACCCATGAGGATGCTGTCCCCCTCCCAGCAGACATTTTATCACAGACACTGCTCATTCCAACGTGTCTTTAATCCGATCCATTGAATCTGCAACATGGCGGAGTCAGTCATGCATGTCAGCCTGTGCCACGTCTACAACCCTAAACATTTCTCTGCCGCACTTATGGGAACATGCCTGTGCCTCTATAATGGCTCAAGACACATGTTGAGTGGCAAAGGAGGATAGACAGCAAGCCTCTTCCAACTAGCCCTAACAACCCTCTTTCATGGTACCTTGCCCACATTTTGGCTACAGCCATCATAAACAGGCACTGAAGCCACAGTAACCACACTTCTCTGATCAATTGTTTTGCCCTACACCTGTCCAATATCTGTGGGCTCACTGAAATGGGTAGACATAGGCTTAATGGCTCTGTCTGATGGAATTTCAGGGGTTAGCTGTATGTCATCCTCAGTGTCAGATTCAACCTCTGCCCCCCTGACTGTGCCTCTGTTTGCCTGCCATCGTCATCATAGTCTGCTGATACTCTGACATCAGGTAGTACTGTCACGATCACCTGTAATAATAAGCAACAAGCACAGGAAAAAATAATACCTAAACTGCTATACTCCAATATAGGCTACAAAATGACAGTGCTGCCACTATTAAACAGTACAGCAATACAACAACAGTCTTGACATCAACATCAAACACATTCAAATATTTCTTGGATTTGCTCATCAGTACTGCCATAAAAATGTTTGGTTTACCATGTGCAGATGATGGTATCCTCTGCTACCAGATTGCCCTGGAAGAAGTTAAGCAAAAGGTAAGGACAACATCATCACAACTATCAGTAACACAGGAGGGCAATTCTTTTTCCTGTTTATATGTCCATTAACTACACTTTCAACAAGAACTTGGATGAGGGTCATGCTGCTCAATGCTAGAAGTCTAAATCTCAAGATGCACTCACTTGAAGCACTCTTCAAAATGGAGAACATCAATATTTGTGCTGTAACAGAGATCTGGTTTAAAGCGGCAGAAAGCACCCCTGTGCTACCAGGCTATACCTCATTCCACACCTTTCGGCCATGAAACATGGACTGAAGCTCCAAAGGTGGTGATGTCTCCACATTCATAAAGGATATGTACACCTCCAGACTAGTAGCCCAGCATAATGCATCTGAGATACTTCAGATACAACTAACATTGGGTAAGACTGCGATCCAGGTCATAGCCTGCTATAGGTCCCCAACCATGTCCCTAGACACTCAGTCCACGTTCCTAAGCACCCTGGAATCTATCAAGGTCCAACCCAACACTCTCATACTAGGAGACTTTAAATACTCCTCCATCAACTTGGAAAATGACTCAAGCACCAGTGCACTGGCCCAATGCTTCCTGGAATTCATCAATTCCAATGCCCTGGACCAGTTCATTCTTACCCCCACTACAGGAAGCAACATCCATGACTTGGTTATTATTAACATGGGCAACCATTGCTATACAGCAATAGTCAATTCCTCCCTGGTTAAATCCGAGCAAAACTAATCACCATGGAAATTCTCATCTCACCCCACACCCCCTGCAAAGGTATCCACCATGAAAAACTTCTCTAAAGCTAACTTTGGACTCCTAAAAACAGAGGTGGCTAACTTTACAGCACCCATGCCAATGGAAAATAGATGCATGTCTGCCAAATCACACACCAATGCACTGTATGAACACATACATAAATGCATGGAACTAGCCATGCCCAACAGAACCAAGACTCTCTCCTTCAAAAAAAGGAAGCCAGTCTGGTTGCCCCCTGCCATTAATAAACTCTACAACAAAAGGAAGAAACTGCTGCAGAAAAAGGTGAAGCCCAAGACTGGAAAAATTCCCTTATTAGCCTCAACAAAAAGTTGCGATCCCTCATCAAAACCTCCCAAGCCAGCTATGAAGGCAGAATTGTGGCAGACACTAAAAACAACCACAAGGCCTTCGTTAGTTATATCAAGAATCCCCATGGCAATACCCAAATTTAATCTGTTACTGCACAATGGTGCCTCTTATACTGAGCCAACAGATATTGCTAACATACTGGCCAACAGATTCAGTGCCAACTTTACCCCCTCTCACCCCCAAAAGGACCAATCTTAATATTGGAAGAATGCCAAGAACCTTGCATTACTGCAGCACAGATTAATGCTGCATTGTCTAAGGACAAGAATACAGCTTCCATGGGACCCAACAATATCCCTGACTGTGTTCTACATGAATTACAAATTGATCTGGCACCACATCTGTGTGCTCTGTTCACTCCCAGCCTCACTTCAGGCCTTGTCCCTACAGCATGAGACACTGCTACAGTCATCCTTCTCCATAAAGGAGGAGCAACTACAGACCCTGGAAATTATTGCCCCATTAGCCTGATGAGTGTGATATGTAAGGCTATGGAGCACATTATCATGGACCTAATTAAAAAGGTTATAGGGAATCTCCAAACTCTAGATCCCATGCAATTTGGTTTGGTGAAAGATATATTGTGCCTGCTCAACCTGGTTGACTTTTTTGAGTCAGTCACCAGAGCGGTGAATGAAGGTAAGGAAGTTCATACAGCCTACCTTGATCTGGCCAAGGCCTTTGATACCATTCCTCACTCAGGAATTATTGATAAACTCACCAAACTAGGCATCAACCCCTGTATCATTAGGTGGGTTGCAAATTGGCTCACAGATAGAACCCACAGTGTGAAAGTAGTGGACTCCAAGCCAGACTGCCGAAAACTCACGAGTGGATTCCCACATGGATTGGTCCTGGGTCCTCTCCTGTTTAGCATCTACTTCTCAGAAGTCCAGGCCAACATGGAGGGACTTTGGCTGACCATATTCACAGATAACTGCAAGCCTGGAGCCATTATTAACTCCCCAAGTGATGCAGACATCCTACACAAAGGCCTCACTGAGACCAATGACTGGTGTCGAAGCCATCGCCTTAAGCTTGATGCCAAAAAATGCCTCGTCATTCCCTTTGGAGAAAAACTCAGTTCTCGCTAATTACCACATCGATGGGAGCCCACTGAACATTGAAGGTGTTATAAGAGATCTGGGGACACAGGTTAACAGCAACCTCTCATTCGACCCCCAAATTGCCACTGTGGTCAGAAAGTCATTCTATGTGGCATATCTCATTACCAAGGATTTTGCATCCAGGAAGAAAGAGGTAATCATTTCTCTCTACTCTCCTCTCATTAGACCAATCATAGAGCATAATGCCCCATTTGGCATGTACTTCACTAGACACCTGCAACAGCTGGGGAGGCCACAAAAGTAACTCACAAAGAGGATCCCAAGCCTTAAACACATGTCCTACAAAGACAGACTCAAAAAACTCCAACTATTCTCTGTTTCATATCGTCTACTAAGAGGCAATCTCTGCTTGACTTAAAGCCATATCTGACCCAGCTCTGTTAGAAATGCTACATCTAAAGAAATAGCAATCCCTCCGCACCACACACTTCAGAGACCTCAACCTCATTGCCACAATCAACAGAACATGCTGGATGGACAGATTCATAACCCAGAGACTGCCCATGCTCTGCAATAGACTTCCCACACATATCAAGCAGAGGACCTCACTATCCCTCTTCAAGAGAAATTTTGATGAGTTGATGGGAAATAGAAAGTTCACCCCAGGGATTACTCCAGTGGTTCTACTTGATATAGGCATTATGAACTAATGACAGATAGCACAATGCCAGGTCACTTCTATGGGCTAGGCTTGAAAAGGCCCCAGAGCCTGTAGCCTAGTACACGCCTAGGAACCTATGAACCTATGACACCTCCAACCTTAGCTAATCAATCAGAATATGCTGTTAACTGTAGTAATATTCAACCCCCAAAAAATGCTTGTGAAACAGAAGTAATGTATTGATTTAAATTGTTTTACTGCACAACAGTATTCAGCAATTAAGATACAAAGCCTTCCTAGAAGCTCTTCCTGGGACATGCTTGTTCTCCCTGAAACAATAGCATCAATGTCAAGGACACACTGTTCTGCACTTTCCTGTGTGCTGTCTAGATCCCTGACAGTGAACAGGAACTCTTCATTTGGTGTTAATGGTGGCTGTGTAGCATATCATCCCAGTACCCATCGGGTCACAGCCCATTGTAGCTGCTCTCCTCCATGCAGATGAGATCATGTCAGTGGCTCTATGGTGCACCCAGTCATATGTCATGTTGTGGCACCCATAATATTAACATCTGTGCAATCTGCTGCCAAATCTGTATTCTGTTTTGACATATCTCCACATTCCCTTTCAAGCAGGAAGGCACCATGTTGCCTAAAAGCATCAACAATGACCTGATTCTCAGGATCAGTGCAGTGTGGTTTTCAAGGATTGAGATGTCTAGGTGGCATACTCTTAGGTTTTGTAAAAGACAGCAGAAGAACAATACACATAAGTATCCCATAACTATAAAATAACTGTTCCAAGATAAAACAGAAAATGTAGCATTTCAGCATTACCCGCTGCAGAAACATAAAACAGTATAGAGATTTGAAATATGGAAAGGCAGGATGCAAAAAAGGAGATTAACAATAGCAACATATCCTTGTTTGTGCATAACAGAAATGCAGCTTTGCCCCCCCTCCCAAAAAAAGAACAGGAAAATTATACATTTTGCTAGCAAACTATCTTTGAAATGCTAAAAGTGCTATAAAATGAACTGTCCTTGAAAAAGTCTAGAGATTTAACACAGGACATTGCATTTTAAGGTATTGCCATTCATGTATACTTGTGAAATGCCATGGCAAACATGTCCATGGCATCAGTACACTTCTATTTAATTCATACAGATAAAAGTTTAAAAGCCTTTGATAATCAAAATATTAAACTATTATACAGATTTTTCTTAACTACATTCCTGCATATGCAGTGTACAGCTGACAAAATGCAAGCATACCTTCTCAAGTTCAGTAATCCTCTGTGCAGATATATCCCAAAGTAATATCCCCTTTTCTGTGTTCTCCACATAAACAAGTCTCCTCATCTTCAGTTTCCATAGCTACATGGTTGCCTTTTATGATGTAGAGTCAGGGCTGTCAGCACTGTGAAGATATAAATCAGGTGTGAACTCATTAGAATTGCTGAATCCCAAATACTTGGTGCCATGTATCAAATGTAAACATAGTGCATGCACTCCATCAGGGCTTGTTTTTAATGGATTGCAACTGTGAACGATTACTGGTTGGAAAAAGAAAACCACAACAGTACTGCAAGCTGCTGTCCATCCAGTGGGTGTGTCTGGTTAGACTTACAAAGTGTTAGATGTAATTTTGTCATGGTTGGAATGTAATCAGCACACAGTTCACATGTTCTGTTCATTAGCATCCAACTTCCCCTTCATTTGTTGGCAATATATCCTCACACATTTTAAGGACTATGATACAGAATGGCTTACAGATTGCATGTCTCAGATCAACTCATCAGATAAGAGAAGAATGACCAGCAAACACAGAGAGGTAAGACAGAACTGTATATTTGCAAGCCATAGTCATAACTGGTTGTGTGATCACCTATTGCACTACATCCAAAAATAATAAATGTACAAATAACAGTTGTGTGGTTTCATATTACTATAGATGATGTTACAGTTGGTTGTATGCAGAATGATTTCACTTCGTTGCCGCAAAGCTGTTTGGCAAAGAAGGATAGGCACCCTTTCTGTGTTCTGAACATTCATTGGAGTGACAGTTGAAATCCAGACCTATATAGAAATATCTCATGTGTACCAACATTTATAGTGTATAGATTGCTTTTCCTCATTACAACAAATTTTCCCTTTTTTCTTTTCTTTTCTTTTTTTTTTTTTTTTTTTGGCCAGTGTTTGCGATGCACCACTTATCGCAAAGACAGGAAATGGAGAAAATGAATGTCAGGTTTAGCTGTGCTTATCTTGTTGGCTCAAATCATGGCAGTATGGAAACTGGACTAGTGGACACCCAGGAAGCAGACAGAGCACCTGCAGAACACTCGCAAATAGGCCATCTGTAAAAAGGGTAAAGGTCAAAAACATTGCATTGTTGCAATTTCTGTATTTCATCATGCAGCTGCACTTAGAGGCATTCCACAGTGTTTAACAGGGTTCGCCGGCAGTTGCAGCCATCAAACACATGCAGACAGGACTCAGCCAATAACTGAAACTGGATACATTCAATTAATTGTGTTGGCATGGAGCAAGCCCACTAACTGACATTGTGTGGCAGTTAACATAGAGACCTTAAGAATGATTACAAAATTAGGAATTTCATGTAACGAGTCCTGTGGCAGCAGTAAGTGTATAGCTGGAGTACATATGGTTTTGAGTTCTAGTATTTTTCTGTTGTAACAGTGATGTTTATAGCAATGAACTGAAAAATAGATAAGTGTTATTTCAGCATTCTTTTGGCAACAGGTGTAAGTGTAGGACTGCCATACACATGGTTCTGGGTTCTAATACAGGATATTACAGACATTTTTACTGTTGTTCTACTTCACATTACCTTCACTCTCACTTATAACACTTTTGATAGTAGCACTGATATGAATTATATGTGAGGGATGAGATACCATTATTGTGTTTTCAGATGTATGACTGAGAGTATACTGTCTACTGTATTTCTTTAAGTATAATTCTGTTATCTGGACTTGCATGGCCTTCTCAATTAACTAAGACACATACACAACTGGATCTCTAGCCAATAACCTTGTCAGGACAGACACATACATATGTAACAACTCAAACTGTCAAATGTATTTATGTATGATTCCTGACTATGTCTGAGCAGCACTTACTCCATGGAAAAGATGGAAAATCAACAGTGTGAAAGAAAATGTTGCATCCCTTATGCCTAGGTTTGAATCCCACACTTCAAATGCATATTTTTCTCAGTGTATAAAGACAAAAAAAAATGCAGGTCATTACATTTATGCATCCAGTGCATGTCTGCAAAGTTAACTCACCTAACAGTTATCTTCCAGTTTCCAATATATATTTCCAGGCTACATCAGTATACACCCCTCAAACTAAGGCCAAGTGTCAGATTAACCTTCCAGTTTCAAATATTTAATTCCATCCTGCTTGGTACTGCTCCTCTCTGCTTAACAACATGTAAACACAGTTGGCATTGTTGCTTGGGTTTGTGCACTACCAGTAAATGCAATAACTAGAACTGACTATAACTGGCAGGAAAACATCAGTTTTTATTGCTCTAGTTCACCTGGTAAACATGACTGGCATTGGAGTGGAAGGTGCACACATTAGGGCACAGAGCTGGGGTGTCTAGGAGTCCAGAATATTTGTCGGACTCCTGGTAAAGTGCCACAGCCAAAGGCTTCTGCAGGGGGACTATTTTGGCTCCCAGTACAATTCTGAGGCATAGAATAGTTTGGCCCACGCTGTATCTAGTGCTACTGGTATTCCACACACTGGAGAGCAATGTATCCATTATTTTAATGAACTACACAGGAGAAAAAGGGATACCCTCAACCACTGGTTTCAGGAATTTGAGACTTCAAACATCCCACATATGTGTAAGCATGACAATAAGGGAGCACTTGTAAGACTTAGATAGCTGAATATAGGCAAGACTGGTATGCATAATACACTTCTGTTCTTTGCTGTTATTTCCCCAGCTCCCACTGAATGTGAATACAATCAACAGGCTCATGTCGCTTGATTGGAGAGACTGAGGGCAACAAGTAGTATGTATGCAGCAGAAGATAAGTGTTATTGTAGCATTAAAAGCTAAAGATAGATTTTTTTATCTTTTTTAGGGTTCTGTCAAATTGAGCATGCACATCCCAAATGTAAAAGCAAGCATGCATGCATTAGTCAGTAACACAAACCAATTGTAAGAGGCCAATATTAGACTGCTGTCAGAGGTTGTGGGTTCAAATACAATGATTCACAACTATACAATACTGTTATTTTTTCAACACTATATACATTACATTAAAAACTCTATACAAGTGGCACAAATGCCCTGCTGTAAACTGTAATATGTATAATTGGAACATGCATTTATGCAATATATGCACATTTCAAGGATTACTTTCAGCAGTCTGAAGTTTAGTGTATATCTGGTAGGACATATACTTAAATGTAATGCTTCAGATAAAAGAGTTGTCTAATTGTATGTCACATATGATGTCCCTAATTTTATCTCTTTTTTTCTCTCACCCCAACCATTATCTGTCTTTTTTATTTTCTATCATGTGTTGTCAAAATGTCTCCATGTCATCCATGTGTACCACATCACTAAATGCTACACAGCACAGTGAGGTAGGCAAGCCCCTGTGGTTCAGTCTGTGGCCACTCCATTGGCTCCATCACAGATGCCCAGCATGTCTGGGAGCCCACCTGCCAGCACTACCTTTGCAGCTGCTGCAATACCTGTGCCCTCAGGTAGTACTGCCTCAGAAGCAGTTGCAGTAGTACCTTTAGGGAGCAGTGACAGCAGTGGTGATTAAATTACCTGCAGAGAGCTGCCAGGGATGTGGCATAGGGTCTTGCACTGCACCATTGGTGTATGCCTACTCCAACTGGAAAAGCTGTGCTCCATCATGGTCTGTAGGAGGAGGAGACATTAAGCACTCCAGCCACCAGCAGGGTAAGTGGACAGTGATGATAGTCCACTGGGTAAGGACTTAATTCTCAATGTCTCAAAGTTTGATGTCCATGAGTCTGCATTGTCCCCTCCCTCACCCCAATCATTGTGTCCCCCAAATTTTTGTGTCCTTCACCATCCTTGTCTCTTATACTGTTTGTCTTGTATGTTTGCATTTGCTTCCTCACCTACCCAACTTACCTGACCCCAACATACCTATGTCCCTTACCCAGCATTCCTCTCTTACTGAATTTTTTAAAAATGGGCACCTGTCCCACAAATAAAAAAATCATCCCATACACAGCTCTCCATTTTGCACATGTGTCTTCTTGACACAACTGAGCCAGTCCAATTGGCTATACAACATGATTGCATTGCTGTCACCCCTCTTTGTGTAGGTGACAGTCCAAATTCAGTTAATATTCTGCATACATTTTCAGTTTACACTGTTAAAGAAATGGATAGCTATGGTTCTTTTCTCCCTCCCTCCTGCACATTCCTGTATTCCTTTCCCCTGTTCTTCCACTCCTTGATCCCTATTTCACCATTTTCCTATCTACCCCATATTAACATTTATAATCTGGTCAAAAAATAGAATCACACACAACACACATAAGTAGCAGAAAAAGCAATGGATCCCTTTACTTTTTGGGTTGTCTCTGAGTGGGGTTTCATATCAGGCAGCAATGCTCAGTGGCAGTGAGTGGTGGTACAATGCCATGGTTATCTCCCTGCAATGCCACTTAACCTCCTTGCACTATGCCAACACACAGCAACACATGTACTATGATGAATTCATGATTTTTTTTAAATGCGGCTTGTATCTGCACACTGCTTAACTATGTGCAAACATGGAAAGCACTGAAAATGTGTATCTCACATGCACAACCATTTTGCCAACCATCAAGCAAACCCACTGCAAGCTGTACTATTGAAAAGTAAATATATATTACTGCTGTTTACTGTCCATTTCTTGTCTATGAAATGGAATTGCATTTGGAAACATAAACTGAAGGCCCTCCCACATATCACTTTCACTACAGACATTAATATCAAATGTGTGATAGGCAATGCACATCAGTGTGGTAACATCGAGAACTAGAACTATTGACCCATAAGCCTAAAAAGACTTATTTGCAAGGCTTGGGAAGGGATCAGCATGGACCTTATTCACAGGGACATAGGTGACCTTCAACACACTTGAACCAACCCATTTTAGTTTTGCCATAGATAGATCTCGCTTATTAAACATTGTGGACTTCTTTGATAATAACTCCAAAGACCTGGATGAGGGAAAACAGGACATACTGCTATGTTGATTTATCCAAGGCCTTTGACACTATCCCCCATTCAGGTATCATAGAAAAACTCTCCCATCTAGGGATTAACCCATACATTACAAGATAGATAACCAACTAGCTCACAGACAGAGCACACTTTGTCAAACTTGCAGACTGCACCTCCACCACTAGACCAGTTAACACTGGACTACCACAAGGATCTGTGTTAGGCCATCAACTGTTTCAAACTATTTCTCTGACATCTAGGCAAAGGTAGATTGCTTGTGGCTTACCAAGGTTACAGATTACTGTCAATTTGACACAGTCATATAGAGTCCCCCAACCATGTTAACATATTACAGAAGCAGCTGACACAGACAAATGATTGGTGCCAAACTCTTGGACTGAACCTTAAAGAAAAAGAAAAAATGCCTCATTGCCCTTTTTGGTAATGAAGTACCCCTGCTAATTATGATATACATAGCACCCCACTAAGCTCACACATAGTGTTGTGAGACTTGGTAACACATGCTGATAGCAATCTACACTTCAATCACTATGTGTCCACAGTGGTGAGACACACATTCTATGTTGTGTATCTTATAAATAAGGTCATCACATCCAAGACCAGGGAGGACATAGCTCTGCTGTACTCTACCCTTATCAGATAACTAATTAAATACAATGTTCTCTTCTCTTTCTACCTCACCAGACATCTGCACCAACTGGATAAAACACAGAGGTTTGTGACTGAGAGAATCCAGGGCCTCCAAAACATGACAAACATCGAAAGACTGAAAAACCTGTCAAAGTACTCAGAGTTATGCAGGCTGCTGAGAGGTAGCCTATGCCTGGCCTACAGAACAATCTCAGATCTTGTTCTACTGGAAATGTTGAACATATGCAAATCAAATGGGGCAAGAATAACTTGCTCCAGGAATCTCAACCTAGCCTGTGACATAAACAGGACATGCTGAGGAGGCAAATATATCTCCCAGTGACTACCACTTCTCTGTAATAGGCTTCCACTGCATGCAAAACAATGATGCTCAATGACCCAATTAAAGTTCAACCTTGACAGCTGGATGGGTGATTATAAATTCACCCCTGGGGTGGCACCTATGTCCCTCATGGACAGGGCCAGTTGGTACTGATCACAACATTTCTCTGCTAACAATGACCATCTCACTATACTCAATAAGGGTACTTGGGTTTTTACACACCTAGGCTTGTAAATGCACTGGGACCATTAGGCTAGTTGCCTCCATGAACCTATGAAGCTATGAACTTATGCAGGTTAACCAATATCTTCTCTCCAACATGCCCTGCTGATATCATCCACTATAAGTTGAGTTGCAGTCTTGTAAACATCAGACTTGTGCAGTGGTACTTGTGTAATTTACTGAGTTCTGTAGTCTGTGTAGTTAGATAGTTAGTGGTTCTGTTCTCACTGTAGTAAACTGGGGGTGTGTAGGTGTGTGTGTTTAGCCTGGAGAGCAAAATTGTGTATATTACAGTTGCCACTCTAATCCTATGGATTGACAGCATGCTGATAGTTGCACATGCCTACACATGTATTTCATGAAGGCCTCCCCACATCTCCCCAACATGCCCTGCTGTTGTCATACACTATAAATTGACCTGCACTCTTGTAAAAGTCAGACTTGTGCCATGATGCTTGCATAAAGTACTGAGTTTTGTAGTCTGTGTACTTAGGTAGGGGTTCTGTTCTCACTGCAGTCAACTGTGTGTGTGTGTGTGTGTGTGTGTGTGTGTGTGTGTGTGTGTGTGTGTGTGTGTGTGTGTGTGTGTGTGTGTGTGTGTGTGTGTGTGTGTGTGTGTGTGTGTGCGTGTGTATGTGTCTAGCTTGAAGAGCAGAAGTGTGTATCCTACAGTTACCTTTCCATTCCCATGGATTGATAGTACTTTGATTGTTGCACATGCCTACACATCCATTTCATGCTTGCCTCTCAATATCTTCTCTCCAACATGTCCTGCTGATCATCCACTATAGGTTGACCTGCAGTCTTGTAAAAGTCAGACTTGTGTACTGGCGCTTTTGTAAAGTACTGAGTTCTGTAGTCTGTGTACTTAGGTAGGAGATCTGTTCTCACTGCAGTCAACTGAGAGTGTGTGCATGTGTCTTGCCCAAAGAGAAAAAGTGTGTATTCTACAGTTTCCACTCCAATCCCATGGATTGGCAGTATTTTGATAGTTACACATGCATGCACATCCATTTCATGCAGACCTCCCAACATCTTCTCTCTAACTTGCCCTGCTGATGTCATCCACTATAATTTAACCTGTAGTCTTGTGAAAGTCAGAGTTGTGCTGTGATGCTTACGTAAATTACTGAGGTCTGTAGCCTGTGTACTTAGGTATGGGTTCTCTTCTTGCTGCAGTCAACTGAGTGCGTGTGCATGTGTGTGTGTGTGTGTGTGTGTGTGTGTGTGTGTGTGTGTGTGTGTGTGTGTGTGTGTGTGTGTGTGTCTGTCCGACTGTCTGTCTACCCAGAAGTGCAGAAGAGTGCATTTTACAGTTACCGAGTTCTGTAGTTTGTGTATGTAGGGGTTCTGTCCTCGCTGCAGTGGAATGAGTGTGTGTGTTTGTGTGTGTGTGTGTGTGTGTGTGTGTGTGTGTGTGTGTGTGTGTGTGTGTGTGTGTGTGTGAGAGAGAGAGAGAGAGAGAGAGAGAGAGACACTGTTATTATTGTCATCAGCTATAGATTTATGGATATGCACTATCCCCATTAGGACAGGATCTGAGACTGGCCAGGAGGCCAGGCAGAAGTCACCTCATTCTATATGATACAGATTACAGTGACATGGCTTTTGGTCTATCCACATGCATCATGGCATGGTTTGTATGTGGTGTGTTTTCTTGGTGAGAAAACCCTGTGTTTCTCAAACCTGCTGTATATATCTGGTGCATGCAAAAGAGAGAATTATATCTCTATTAGTATTTTAATGAGGTTTGAGTACAGTGCTCTCATACATCCTAAGATCTGAATATGATGGCGTGACTTATGATGTGCACAAAATAGGCTTTCAATAGCAGTGTGGACAATTGGTGGTGGAAGTTCAGATTGCTATCTACATGTGTTCCCAGTGCTTGGATTACTGGGTTTCAGCACAGTGGGATTGTTGTCAATGCTTCACTTAGCAAGAAATTCCACTTTTCAGAAGGACAAAAGAAAGAAACATTTCTGCATTTATTTGTAGAGTGTGTGGCTTTGTCACCAATTATTTGCCTGTGTTAATCCCTCCTGTAGTATGTTGTCATCACAGGTAGACTCAATGATTGTACCCAGTATGCAAGAATCAGCAAATGTGGTAAGCCAAAGGCCATATACTTTAGCATACACTATCAAGAAATAGATTTCAAACTGTAAAGGGCCAAGCACAGATCTTTGGGTACACCAATGGTGACACTCTACTGGTACAGGGTGATTCATCAACTTTCACAATATGCATTCTGTCAGTGAGCCAGTTGGTTACCTATCTAGTGACATGAGGTTTAATTCCCAGATAGGAAAGTTTCTCAAAGATCCCTGCATGGAGGATTGTGTTCAAACCCTACAACAGTTGAGGATAGCCAGTATGCACTGTCTTATCTACAGCCAGGCCTATCACACCAAACCAACTGACTGTGACAACATCACACATCACAGATTGCCTATCACATGACTCAGTACATACATCATCCTGACACAGTTTAATACACTGTCTAACACATCATCCACACAGACTAGGTTGCTGTAGAAGGATGCTTTCAACATGCATCTGTGTAAGTTGTGGGGGCAGCACCCTATGCATGCATGTATAGACACATCCTGACTTTCTTCATATGTGAGGCAGACAAACATGTCATCATGGACATCTTCTAAATGGACACTAGTAAAAGACATCACAGATGACATAGACATCCTGTGTCCAAACAGCTCCTTGAAGGACTACAGATTGTGGGAAATTATTAACTTCAACTGTGATGTTGGTATAATACAGACAGTATCAGCATACACCAAAGATTGCTTCCACAGCCATAAAAACACCTATAATGACAAGAAAACATGGGAGGATTTGTTATGTCAGAAAAGCAAACACACAACCAAGTATAATGTGGACATCACACCTTATAATCAGACCAATAGGTATGTGACCTGTGTCCAGAGGTAGATGGTAAATGGAAAATCCACCAGCATGTGGTCGCAATGCTGACTACTCCCTTGTATGTAACACAAGTACTGAGTATGTGAAGAACATCCACATCAGAGGCCATAACACCCCCAGAATTCCCAGCCATCATTACACAAATAACTGAGTACAATGCACCCTAATTCATGTACCTCCCTACTCAACTTCCACTGATGTGTGACTGAAGAGTACCACTGCTGTCACAGCTGTCACATAGCTTATTGGTCATGCCTAGGTATTTTTTTGTGGCATAAACACTACTGTCTGATGGTGTAGAACCTACTTCAAGTTGTCACATCAGATGCATGTGTGCCACCTCTTCTGATGATGTGCACAGTATCACAGTATATACTTAGTTGTTTGTCAACATTAATAGCATGGATAGAATTTATGACAGTGTGGATTGTGCTCTCTCTCTCTGTATATATATATATATATATATATATATATATATATATATATATATATATATATATATATATATATATATATATATATATATATATATATATATATATATATATATATATATATATATATATATATATATATATATATATATATATATATATATATATATATATATATATATATATATATATATATGTATATGTATATATATATATATATATATATATATATATATATATATATATATATATATATATGGGTCACCTTCAGATGGTTGAACTTTTAAAAGCTTGACTTTCATATGGTCGAGACCATATGATCGAACCTTTAAAAGTTTAAATGTTCTGAATGGGGATCTCCATAGAGCGTGGAATGGAAAGATTTCCCTTTACTTCAATGTAGTGCAAGCTCAGATATGGTATATTTAAATAGCAGGGGCTGTGGGGGGTGCAGGGGGGCTTTTTGGTTTATTGATTTTTTTCACATTGTCGAGCATTTAAATGTTCAATCATATGGTCTCGGCCATATGAAAGTCGAACATTTGTATGTTCAATTATGTGAAGTAGACCCATACACACACACACAGACACACACACAGACACACAGACACACACACACACACACACACATATATATATATATATATATATATATATATATATATACAGTGTATATGCTATATACACCAGTCAACTAGCCTGTATTGATCATAATATAACATACAAGTATAGCAGTGTTCTTTCTAACATCTCCAGCAGATGTTACAGTGCCAGGACAGTGTGCACAATTACCTGTGTTTTACTTGCTGGACACCTCTGCTGGGATTATACTCATATTCTGGCAAATCAGTTTGCACAGCTTGACAATATGCACCCTACCCTAATTGAATGTCAGATCCCTGATAGATGTTCTCTGAAATATTCATGTAAGGGTGATTATCTCACATAGGCATCCTCCCTATTGTTATGTCACCTTATGTGACAGTTACATAATATGCAGTTTCTACTGTACCATATTGATATGTGATTGGTGTTGCTGCTATATCCGTCTTCCATTGACATGGCCTCATCTGCTGTACATTAGATTGTTTTACCTGTCCTCTTTGTTCATTCCCACAATTCATTTGTGTTTCCCTATTCAATACACACACTTCCACTGAATGTTTATTTTACATGGCATTCCACATGCCCTTACAGATCATTTAAACAACTTCAGTACAGAAACCCAGCAATGGGATTTCACAATACTCTGCACTGTAGATACACTGTCCTATAGTGTACTTGGACCATATACTTAACATTCATACCTCTCAACTGCCCAGATTTTCTCAGAATGCCCAGATGTATTCCTTTTCAATTTTGTGTCTTTCTGCCATATCACTGGGATGATCCCAGGACTGACATTAGTCAATAATTACATACATTTGAGATTCAGACTTCAAATTCTTCAGAATGTGCATCTCAACACAATCCCCTGGTTATTCTAGCACATTTCTTTAGGACAAATATGTGAAATATGTCCCTATGTCTGGGTCACTGTCCCCCCATTAATTTGGCCTTTGTGCAGATGTCTTGCATTATGAGATTGAGAGCTCTGCTGATCATTGTGGCAGTCACACAAAACCACAGACCTTCAGTGCTCTTATTTAAACAGGAGTGCTATCTGTGTTCACTTACATGGTTTCCTGGCTGGCATCACTGTTGCCAGCCATGAAACCTCAATTATTTATGTTTAAAATTGGTGAGTGGCTTGTGAACTGTGTGTAGCCTTCCTGCGAAGCCTATATGGAGTTTTGAATCCCATTGCTAATCTTTTTTTTATTTTACATTTCAGTGCCTACATTTCCTAGAACATAATAAGAGAGAAAAAGGGAGAAAGAAAAAAAAAAAAAAAAAACAGGAACACCTATTTACATTAGTATCCCCATTACATTTAAAAATAACTGAAAAATTTTACTTTATTACATGGAAAGAAAATCATGCACTTTTTTAATAGTACTATTAAGAAAAAAAATGTTTTACTTACAGTCAACTTTCTCACTCCTCTTCCCCTCTCCTGAGTATTTTTCTGAACATTAATCACATGAAGTAGTGCATATGCTTTAGAGTCCTCTACAAGTTTAAAGTCCAAAAAAGTCCAATAATTCAAGATTTTCTTGTTCTGTCATGTTTCACAAATATTGCTTTGTATTCCCACATTTGTCAATTTCCAAGTTACTGGTTTTATTCTCCAAATGTTAATGACATGAAATAGGACATATGCTTTAGAGTCCCTAAAAGTTTAACAAAGTCCAAGAAAGAAAGTCCCAGGCCTCTGCTGAAAATGGACATGTATCCAGTCGGACTATCCCGGTAAACAAATGTAAAATAAAAAAAATAAAATAAAGTCCAATATTTCCAGATTTTCTTGTTCTGTTTCTGTTTATCTCCATCTCCCAAACCCTGTATTTTCTTCATTTTCAAAATACTCTTTATCCTGCTCATCAGCTCTTGTGTTTTTTCTCACTCTCTCAAGCATTTTCCATTGAAACACTGGAAAATGTTTCATTGGCACAGTCTCTCCGTGGTGTTTATTACCAGAAGAAGAAAAAGCAGAACCTCCTTCTGTTTCACTGCTCACTTTTTGTTGGATAAACATTTGCATTTCTTCCTTAGCATGTACTTCATCAAAAAATTATTTTGTTCCTCCAGGGAAGATATTTTAGGATAGCCAGGTACAGCATTTTGAATCTCATGTCTGCTTCTAAACATTCCCTGAATAATGGAATAAATTTACTCATCTTCTGCCCGGTGTACAATGAGTAGTCATTCTCCACAAATACTCATCTCCTACATGTATTGTTTTGTCCTTCTGCCATAGATTTGTCAGAGTCAACTCCATCTGTTGGTAAGATTGCATCTTTACTATTAAAGGTCTAGTTTTTTTTTCTCATAGCCAGGATTGGAGCATACACACAATGTACCCTTTCAATTAACAATTCCTGTTGTAGAATACCAGTCCAGTTGCTTATTTGTGCTTTCATAAAATTAATACAGATTTTTACTTCTAGCTTCTTGGTTATAGCAGAAAATCTCATGTTTTCTCTACATGCCCTGTCCTCTAATTCGATTATTTTTTTGAAACATCTCTTCTTGTGCAGTCTCATATTCAGCCAGCCTTTTCTTCATTTTGACCTCTGAGTTTTGCAGTTTTATCACCTTATCTGAATATCTTTTTAAGCTTCTTCTCTTTTCCCAGCCTTTTATTGTTTGAGTTGACATAATCCATCCCATACTTTCCTCTAGGTTACTGGAAGTCATGTCTGGAGGTTGCACTGCTTTTTGTTAAACAGATACAGTACTTTTCCCAGTCAGTGTTGTCCTTTGTAGCTGATTTTCCTTCAGTTCCTCTATATTGCATTTTTTTCCTGGCATCCAGGCAGTGCAGTGACTAGCTAATTACTGAAATTTACCCAGAAAGCTTGATCCACTGGCTTTCTCTGCTAAGTTTCTGTTTTCACAATGGGAGAGCTAGAATTAAACTGTTACTCAATGTGCAGCCATCTTGGAAGTCCAGATCCCATACACCTTTTGATATAAATGCTGGCAACTAACATTGTGAGTCTGACCCACTGCAGTTTCAATCTATTGTGCACTAGCTTTAATACACAAACATTTAGAAAATGAGCTCATTTTTCCTTTTAATGAATATCATCCATTTCATAAATAAGAATTAAGATGGCTTTCCAGCATTGAAGATTTAATAGATAATTTATTGCCTTTTAGGACTTCTAGTTTAGATATTAGAATGCTTAATACATTCTATCAAACCCAAATAAGGGCTTACAGTTGCATATTCTTGAATTTGTATATGATGCTGCTTTCAAATTAACTAAGGAATTGCTGAACAGACATACATAATATACAGTTTGGTAAACCTTATAATTAAAATACTAAATGCAGCAGATGGCCATGATAGAATGTTTCCTTTTTTGCCTCATCACAACTGATTTATCAAACACCATTGTGAAATCAGTAATTGTCTGGGGTCCCACGGTGAAAGCAGTACTAGTCACACTTGAGTTAGGATTGAATGTTGATGTGAGAGTGACCTGATCTATAAATGATCATGTCATCAGGATAGAGGATGATTGGAGGATGGGGTGATCACAAGGAAGTTTATTAGTGAATGTAGGAAAGAAGAAGGGCCATGAATGGATCCTTGTGGTACTCCTTTAGTACTAGGAGAACATTTTTATTCGAAGGATCTTATTTTAACCCTGAAGTGTCACTGAAGAACTTTTAAACCAGGAAGTGGTGTCTGAATTAATAAAAGTTTCAATTAATTTGTTTTGTAGAAAATAATGATCAAGGAGGTCAAATGTCTTTATTAGGTCTGTAAGGAGGGATCTATCAGTGTTTTGCAGGATGTCATCAGTTCTGAAGAATCATTTTGAAAAATTATTCTTCTGAATGATTGATAAAGATGACAAGAAAACTGGTATATTTCATGCAAGGTAAAAACATTTATTTTTTCATGGGAATGTGAACAGTCCTAGAAGACATAATCAAAAATGGCTGAAAAGCCTCCTCCTCCTCCTCATCCAGAGCAACTTTCTGTAAGCATACTCCATTCGTGCCTTACTACTGGTACTCTAGTAAGCCATGTAATTGAAAAAAGTGAATGAGAATAACGGAGAACAAATGTGGACTTTCAGCCATATAAGAATATGTCAAAAGGAGCAGACGTATTCCTTCTGTCATTAGTTAATTTAAGAAGTGTGTGGTGAGGTCTGTGTTATCACACTATACTTCTATAGGAATGTGCTGTACTGGGAACAGGGAACCAAGATAAAGTTACTGATGCAGAGGTGTGTGCAACAGACTGTGACATTGAAGCATCTGTAACACACAAATAGCAACTCAGGTTCTGCTTAAACAAGGAGAACAACAGACAATATAGCAGTCAGGAAAATTTGCCCACTAATGTGCTTCAAACATTATAAATGTAAAGCTGGAATACCAAACTATATATACTAATTGCTGCACATTGTGTTAATAGCTTAATAATTGCAGTTTGAAATGTGAATGTGACCTAAATATGAAACTAGGAGTAAAATAGACTACAATACATGACTTACACACATAGGTTCATAGGTAGGTTCATAGGTATGTTACTAGGCTATCAGCCCAAGAGCCTAAGTAAGCCTAGCCAATGAAGTTCGCTGGTTTATGCTACCCAATAATATTATTTTCCTGTGTCCCCATCGAGCAGAGCCACAGAAGTGATCCCCGGGGTGTATTTCCTATTTCCCATACACTTATCAAGATTTTTCTTGAAGAGTGCTAATGAGGAACTTTGCTTGACATAAATGTGTAGCTTGTTCCAGAGTATGGGAAGTCTCTAGGGCAGGAATCTATCCCTCCAGCATGTCCTGTTTATTGTGGTGACAAGGTTTAGATCCCAAGAGCACATAGCTCAGAGGGATTGGGATTTCTTTAGGTGTAGCATGTCCAACAGCTCTTGGATTGACATAGCTTTATATGTTAGGCAGAGATCACCTCAGAGTAGGCGATATGCTATGGAGTAAAGCTGGAGTTTTTTGAGACAGTCAGTGCAGGGCATCTGTTTGAGGCCGGTAATCTCTTTGTGAGGTACTTCTGTGACCTTTCCAGCTGCTACAGATGTCTTGTGAGGTACATTCCAAAAGGGGCATTGTACTCTATAATGGGTCTAATGAGTGTCGAGTAGAGGAGAACAATGACATATTTTTTCCTAGATGAGAACCCTTTTGTGATGAGGTGTCACATGTAGAAGGATTTCCTAACTACTGTGGCGATGTGAATATCAAAGGAGAGACTACAGTCCATCAGGGTCCCCAGGTCTCTTATCACACATTTGGCATTAAGTAGACTGCCGCCTATGTGGTAGTTCATGGATACAGAGTTTTTACCAAAGGAGATGACAATGCACATTTTAGCATTGATCTTGAGGCCATGGCTCTGACACCAGGCATCTGTCTCAGTGAGGCCCTTCTATAGGATGTCCACATCATCTGGGGACTCAACTATGGCTCCTAGTTTGTAGTCATTTGCGAACTTTGTTAGCCAAGGGCCTTCTGTGTTAGCCTGTACTTCAGAGAAGTAGATACCAAACAGGAGAGGTCCCAGGACTGAACCGTGTGGTACTCCACTTGTCACTGGTTTGAAGTTAGATTTGGAGTCTGCAACTTTTACAGTATGGGTTCTGCCAGTGAGCAAATTGGCAACCCATCTTGTGACGTAGGGATTTATACCTAGTTTAGTGAGTTTAGCTATAATTCCCAAATGGCGGATGGTGTCGAAAGCATTGGCAAGGTCAAGATAGGCTGTGTGAACCACCTTACCCTCATCTACACCTTTGGTGACTGCCTCAAAGAAGTCAATCAGATTCATGATCTGCCTTTCACAAACCCGAACTGGGTGGGGTCCAGAGTTTGGAGGTTACCAGTGTCTTCGTTTATGAGTTCCATGATGATAAGTACCATGGCCTTACAGACCAGGCTCATCAGGCTAATAGGGCGATAGTTTCCAGGATCAGTGGTGGCTCCCCCTTTGTGGAGTGGGATAACTGTTGCTGTGCACCATTCAATGGGCACAAAGTCTGATGTGAGACTATGATTGAACATGGTGCTTAGGTGGGGAGCCAGTTCATTCTGAGGTTTGTGTAAAACACAGCCTGGGATGTTGTCCAGTCCCATGGATGCTGTGTTTTTGGCTTTAGAAAGTGCAGCTTTTACCTGCATAGTTGTGATTACAGGGACTCTGCATTCTTCCTGTATAGTTATGGGCCCTTTAGGGGGTGAGAGGGGGGTAAAGTTAGCACTGAACCTATCTGCCAGGATGTTGGCAATATCAGTTGGTTTTGTAATTTTCATGCCATTGTGCTGTAACTCAGAGCAGATCTTGGTGTTGCCATTGAGATTCTTGACATAGCTATAGAATGCTTTGCGGATGTCCCTAGAATCAGTGGCAATTTTGTTTTTGTAGCTAGCTTTGGAGGATCTTATAAGGAATCTCAGCTTCTTACTGAGGCTAACCAGGGAACTCCTCCACTCATGGGATTTTACTCTCTTTTGCAACAGTTTTTTCTTTCTTTTGTAGAGTTTGTTTATGGCAGGGGACCACCAGTATGGCTTCCTTTTTTGGAGGATAGTGTCTTGGTTCTGTTTGGGATAGCACAATCCATGCACTCGTGTAAGTGCTTATAGAGTGCATCTGTGTAGGATTCAGCAGTTGTAACTGTATTGTCCATCTGCATGGGTGTCATGAAGTTCACCACTTCTGTCTTAAGAAGCATGAAGTTGGCTTTGGAGAATTTTTTTACCATAATTTCCTTAATGGGGGGTGGGAGTGGGATGTGGATATCTAGGGTGATTAGGTTATGGTTGGTTCTGACCAACAAGGAGTTGACTTCAGGTGTGGAATACCTGTCACTCATGTTGGTAATGACTTGGTCTAGGATATTGTTTCCCCTGGAGGGGGTGTAGATAAGTTGATCCAGGGAATTAAAATTTATGAATTCCAGAAAGCATTGAGCGAAGGAGTTGGCACATGAGCAGTTTTCCCAGTTAATGGTGGAGTAGTTGAAATTGCCCATTATTAGGGAGTTTGGTTGAACCCTAATATTTTCCAGTATATCAAGAAAAGAGGAGTGGGAATCCTGGGGCATGGTGGGAGATATGTAGCAAGCTACAATTTGGATTGTAGTTTTGCCCAGAGTTAGTTGCACTTGGATAATCTCAGATGCATTATGCTGAGCAACTAGCCTGGAGATGTGGATATCCTTAACGAATATGGGCACACCTCCGCCTTTGGTGTTCCGGTCCAGATTAGGTGGCTGAAAAGTGTGGTAAGAGTTATAGCCTGGTAATGCAGGGGTGCTCTCTGCAGCCTTGAACCAGGTCTCAGGTACTGCACAGACATCGATGTTCTCCATTTTAAGGAGTGCCTCAAGGGAGTGCATTTTGAAATTTAGACTTCTAGCACTGAGTAGCATTACCCTCAGTTTTTTCTTGCCTGTTCCTGTTATGGTAGTGAATTTGTCATTTGAACCGTGCCTAAAAAAGGCAACATAGGGGCAGCAACAGCCTTAGCTACTATCCAGAATCCCAGGGGTGACAGCTGCAGGTCATCTCTGGCAAAGCATTGTGGTCCGTTGACCATGTCGTCCCAGGCAGACAGATACTGGATCCCCTTAGAATGACACCAGAAGCTTAGTCAATTGTTGAAGTCAATAATTTTGTCCTTGTACTGCGGTATCATTCTGGGTGATGGCAGGATGCTACTCAGGGCTAGGGTCATACCTGCCTGGGCTACAAGTTCGGAGACCTCTTCCATGTCTCTTTTCATGTAGTCCAGGGAGGTACGTCTCAGGTCATTCACACCAAAATGGACAATGACAGAGTCATATTTGTACTTGTTGTGGAGTGACCTGTGTGGGTTATGTGATGGATCCTGGCACCTGACAGGCAGCTGACAGTAACCTTTTCCTTGTTTAACCCGGCGAGTGGGACATCAGTGTGCCTGACTATAGAGTCACCTATAACTAGTGTGTTGGGTATGTTGTTTTGCCTTATGGGCTGTGGTTGAGTGTCACACTGAGTCTGTGGGCTATGTGTCATTTGGGTTGTGTTGGGGGGTGGAGGTTACTTGCGTTTCTGCTTTGGAGGTCTCTGTTGCTTGAGCAGATTATTATTGAGAGCCTCCATAAATGTTTTTGTGTTTCTATGTGTGGATTTTGGTCATGTAGGTTTAGTGGGACTTTGTGATGATTGTGGTGTGATGCAAGTGTTTACCTTCTCCTCTTGACTGTCAAGTTGAGTCTTGGTTGGAGAGAGCTTTAATTCCAGTTTGGCTAGATAAGTACATCTCTCACAGGTTGTGGTGTTGGGTAGTAGGATGAGAAGGTTGTCTGTGTACATAAGGCAATTGCTACATTGCCCCAAGATGCTCAGATTCATCAGATAGACCGGAGGGAACACTGAGAGCTGACCCTTGGACATGCCTGAATAAAATATTACTTTCCTTTAGACAAGTGAGTAAAGTGAGTATAAGAGCAGTTTTTCTCTAAGCAAGTGAGGAAAGTAAGTACTAGAACTGTTTTCCTCTAGGTAAAGAGGAAGGTTGAGTGCTGTAGCAATTTGTAGTTTATTTAGTGCTAACAACAAGTTCTGAACAAGTGCTGAGCATGAATAAGCAAATTCAAGTGCTAAAACTAAGAATCTGTACCTGGATCTTGTGGTAGATAGGCTACCTACGGCTTATAACTCCCACTGATAAGCTCTAATGCTTCCCCCCAACACAGAAAGGCTTGGGGGACTCAGAAGCTTACAAACGGTCCTAGATACAGCAAATCTGTATCTGGACTAGACTAGTTACAGGAAAGGTGGGAAAGAAGCGCAAATGTGGGCTTTTAAACCAGAAGGTTGAAAGAGATGGAAAAACTGCCCAAACAGCCAATAAACTACAATTTTTGGGCCAGAAACCACTCTTATGGTAGATAGACTACCTAGTGCTTACCACTCCCACTGATAAGCTAGAAGACTTCTTTCCAACACAGAAAGGCTTTGGGGTCTCAGAAGCTTACACACACTCCTGGTTACAGCAAATCTGTATCTGGACTAGACTAGTTACAGGAAAGGCAGGAAACAAGCTTAGATTTTTTTTAGAATGTAGTAAGGGATTAAGAAGAAAAGAAGATAATTTAAAATTAAGGACATAAGTGGCTTGCCCTTCACAAATGTCCTGTCTGTATTAGGTAGAGTGAACTAGTGACACTAGAATGGAATAGAGCTGGGATAGAGCTGAACAGATGGGACTGGTAGGACTGTCTGAAGTCAAAATATGATCTCACTGTACTCGGTTGAGTGAGCAAATGAGATAGACCCAGGAGGAGTGTCCAAACACAAATTTACAGGAGGGGTGGGCAATTCCAAAACCACCAAGATTAATACCAGAACAAGGACAGGGAGGGAAGGTGGGAAACTAACTGCAGAGACAGAGAGAGACCACAGTATTCTATGAAACAATTAAATAGAAAAATAAATAACTACAGAGAGATACAGACACAATATTCAATGAAACATTTAAATAGACAGAAAAATGAAATGCAGTACGATCTTTAACACTGCAAGTTTGTACTTAACTCAGCTAGTAATGCAGTTGATTGTAGGTATGTAGCAGAAGCCAAGTAAAAAGTATAATCCAAGGCAGGAAGAGCAGCAAGAAACAGCGATGAAGCCAAAGGTAATCTCCACAAAAAGTTTATTCAAACACACAACATAAATTTCTCCAAGTCCTTCTCTCAAACACACGACATAAATTTCTCCAAATCCTTCTCTCAAGCACTTTCACTCAGTGCAATACTGAGCTTTATCAAGATAAAAACGCAGGGCAGAACAACCTTATTTGTAAGTCTCTTAATGAGATCATGTGCTTCGTTAATTAAAACCAGTCAAGTTACAATTAAAATTAATTGGTGACCAATTTAAAATTAAACAGCAAGATGTATGAAATACATAAAATCCTAAATAAAATACCTTTTGTTAAATATGTTGTAGTTGAAAAATATGTTTTTTAAAAGATATGTCATTTAAAAATCACAAAGCATTCGTGTATAAATAAATAAATATTGTTATATGTTAATGTCCCATGAAACCACATTTGCAGTGATTGATTCTTATAACACTGTTTAGTGTGCAATAAATATTACAATGGGGTACCACGAATAAATGATGTGAGTAATAAATAGTAATAGATAATAATCAAATGTTAAAAATACAAGAATTACAAATAAAAATAATAATCAAGTATTAAGTGTTCAAATGTTGTTACATAGATTACATTCCCTATACTCAGAATAAATATAAATATAAAATACAAATAATTTGATACAAGTAAGTAATGTTGATAATCTCTTACTAAATGCTGTATGCTATAACTTAGCTCTTCTTAGTTTTAAAACACTACTTAAATTTGTGTAGTCATTTAACCCTGGCCATTTAGCTGCATCCAGTCTTAGTTGCCATATAAGCTCCCTATATTCCAATTTAGTCTCCCAGTCACCCCCTCTCTTGTCGGGTGTTATCTGGTCTAACACAATGAACTTGATTTCCATATCTGGGCAGGACAAAGAGTGTTTATAAAAAGCATTGGTCTCTTTTTTCTTGGAAATATCGTAGAAATTCTCATAAATTCTTCTCTTTAGAGTCCTTTCTGTTTTCCCAATATAGAAACTTTGACATTTTATACATGAGCCTAAATATACAACATATTTTGCATTGCAGTTAAAATACCCATTAGACCGAATAGATATTTCCTAGATGGGATGTATATACTATGATCATTCAACATAGCAGTGCATTGTTTGCACATTCCACATTTATAAGTTCCTTTCTTGGATCTACTACCAGTGGTATTCGTCATTTCTTTTCTTTCAAATAGCTCTTTCATGTTAGTACCCCTGCGTCTAACAAATGTGGGTTTAGTTGGAACCTTTGTTGAAAAATCATCATGCAATGTAAGAACTGGCCAATACCTTGTAATTGTTTCCTCTATCAGGTCAGAATTGCTGGAAAATGTGTGTATGTAACTAGTTTGTTCTAGCTGCTGGGTGTTCTTATGCAAGTTATCCACTTGCGGTAACATGCATCCTAAAAGTGGTGGGTATTTTTCTTCTCTACATGTGGAAATTTCCATGACCAAATTCTTGATTAGTTTGGCCAGGTAGCCCCTTTCACAAAATTTCTCTTCTAAAAAGCTAACCTCATTTGAGAAGTATTCCGCAGTGCTACACATTCTAGAAGCACGGATTAGTTGCCCTTTGATAATTCCTTTCTTTTGATAGAAAGGATGACTACTGCTAAAGTGTAGGTAAGAATTAGAATATGTGGGTTTCCTGTATACTCTTGAAGCAAACTTGCCATTGGTGAAATCCTTGATTATAGTTACATCTAGATAGTTCAAACTAGTGTTACTGACTGAGTGTGTAAAGGTCAAAAAGGAAGTGGTGGAGTTAATATAATTTACAAATTTCTGAAAATCCACCTCTGTTCCATGTCATAACAAACATATATCATCCAGGTATCTAACATAGTGTTTAATGTGTTTCACCCAGTCTGTGCCAAATATGAAAGTCTGTTCCCATTTGTGCAATACAATGTTCGCATACAAAGAGGCACAAGAAGCCCCCATTGCAACTCCCAATTTCTGTTTGTAAATTTCGCCGTTAAAACAGATGAAATTATTGTTTAACACAATATTCATGAATTCGACTAGCAAATTCACAACATTGGCACCAAGATTGGCTTCATTGACCAAAACTTCTTTGAACCAATCCAGACCTGTCAAATGTGGTATACTGGGGAATAGTTGCACTATATCGATAGTTACCATTAAAAGGTCTGGGTGGTACAAATGGGATCCTATACCCTTTAGGAAGTCCCAAGAATCTTTGCATATGTGGCTTAGTGATGTAACAAACTGTTTGAGGATGTAATCAATAAATTTCCCCAAAGGTTCAGTGATGCTTCCTTCACCAGAAACTATTGGTCTGAATTTTAAAGGGTCCAGTCCTTTGTGGGTCTTTGGAATACCAAAAATTACTGGGATTCTTGGTTTGACTACAAACAAGTAATTATATAGCTTTTCATTAATGGCTCCTTGTAAAAGGTGGTCCATTAATAGATAGTTAATTTTGGAATATGCTATGTGTAGCTCATTTGTTGATATCAAGCCATGATGCTCAACATCCTCTAACATGTTGTAAATATGCACATCATAGTCTATATTGTACATCAAAACTAAGCCCCCTCCTTTGTCCGGTTTCATTACTCTACACCCTTCTTCCTTTAAAAACCTGATTATGTGTGTTTCATTCAAACTTAGATTCTGGGGACCTGTAGCAGGTTGTCTAATGCCAATAGCTCTTAGATCTCTTTCCACCAATTCTTCAAACACCTTAGTGGAGGAGTGTGTGGGAGGGTTAAAGGTACTCTTTCTAGTAAGTATGTCACACAGGGTTGACCCTTGAAGTATAGAGACAAATTCTAGGGGGAAATTTATTGATTACATCCTCAAACAGTTTGTTACATCACTAAGCCACATATGCAAAGATTCTTGGGACTTCCTAAAGGGTATAGGATCCCATTTGTACCACCCAGACCTTTTAATGGTAACTATCGATATAGTGCAACTTTTCCCCAGATTCAAAAAGATGTCTCCTTCTTAACTCCAAGAAAACAAAACTATTACTATTCTCACCTACCCACAAATCTCCTCAACTAAATTTTACTATTACTGCAGCTGACAATTCTCTTATCTCCCCAGACTCTACTACCAAACTGCTTGGTGTTACTATTGATAATAATCTTAACTATGATTGTCATATCAATAACACTATAAAAGCAGTAAATAAAAAGATAGGTTCACTGTACAGAATAAAACCCTTCCTTACTCCAGAAGCACGGACCACCTTAGCTCAATCACATCTTATCTCCACCCTACTGTATGCTTCCTCTATTTACACCAATCTCTAAAGGTAACCTGAAAAACTAACTACATCCTATCATAATATAGCCCGTTTGCCACAGCATCCCAGTACAGAACTCACCACTGTAATAACTTAAAACAATTACAATGGTTAGAACTACCTAACAAGCTTATCTATCAACAACTCTTAATTACACATAACATTCTTTATCAACCAACAAAAACACCAGCTCTCAGTAACCTCCTTACTCCCTACAAAAACTTGAAACAGTTGATCTGACGAAAGATACAAGTCACCACAACTAGAATTACAAATTCAGCAGGTAACTGTCTATTTTCAAACTCCATAGGGAAAATATGGAATAACCTCCCCCCACACATTACCTCACTAGACTCCTTTCAACTTTTCAAAAAACAACTTCTATTACATCTTAACAACTTCTAGCTCTGCTCCTGTACCAATCCAGACTAAATGACTTCTTCGCTCTTCAGCCATACCTCCCTACGTAAAAATCACTATCTTTCCCTGCTATTTCAAATGACTAAATTACTGTACTGTTCTAAAAAAAAAATATGAATATATAGCTTAGGCTATTTGTTTTTTACCTGTTTTTTTTTCACTGTATTTTCTACTACACTAAAATGTATGCATTGTTGCTTAAATGTTTAACCTTGTTTTAATTGTGGAGCTTTTCTCCCCGGGCCTCCACTGAAAATGGAAATTATCCAGCTGGACTAGCCCGGTCAACAAATGTAAAATAAATAAATAAATAAATTCAATTGCCTAACAAACATTTTAAGATCTATCAGTTCTTTTTCAAGATTAAATGATCGTGCTGGTATAAAATGCATACCTCTTGTAAATAAGTTAAAATGTTCCTTCGTTATCTCTAAATCAGTAAAATTATAAACAGTAAAATTATTATCCGTAGTCACCGTGTAACTGGTGGGGGTAATAGGAGGTGAATCCAAAGGTACCCTACTCTCATGGTCGGGCATAACATGACTGATCTCGGTTACTTGTTCCATCTCCTTGTTGGAAATCTGCCCCCCCTCCCCCCTGATTTGTCTGAGGGAAATATAAAATCCTGATGAGAGTTCTTTCTTTCCTTTTCCGCTAGTCTCTCACTCCTTCTAGGTAGGTCAACCTGCGTGTCATCATTATTAAAACTACGGACATTGTTGTGCTGTGTAACGGTGTTGTTAGTCCATCTAGCCTTTACTGGGAGTGGGTAAGCCATGCCTTCGCTATATTCTCTAAGATCCCTTTCTAATTTGTGTATCTTGCGGTTCACAACCTTAACACAGAACCTGTCTACTTCATTGAAAATATTATCATAGTTATACTTCACTGAAGGAAAGTTCTTATCATTTACTAACGTATTATTCAACCCATTTAAGTCCTTAAGCAGAGCATCAGCCTTAGCTTCATACTCTGCTACCATAACCTCCAACATTTCAATTCCTGTACGGTTAAAAATGTCACACAGTTTCTTGTAGTATGCAGTACCTTTTTGAACATTATTTGGAAACTTAAAACATCTTAAACCTTTGGGAACCCTTTCTACTTTCACACATTCTTTTAAATAGTCTATTTCCAGTTGGTTCATTTTGTAGGTGTACAGCTTATCACGTAATGTGTTAAAGTCTTGTTCTATATCAGCGTTGTTAACAGTATTGTCTGTACCTTGTTTGAACCAGAACTGTTGTTCCACCCAGGAATTGAAGTTAAAGTCCTTATTACGGTCACCTACATCACTCGCACCCTGATTATTTGCTTTGTTTGTCCGTTTACTCATGCCCTGCTGGATACTAGACCCAGGCTGAACGCCACTGCTTGCTGGCAAGGGTTCACCGGAAATACATCTTCTCTTCCGTTCCAGCCCCTGATGCTGGTTGCCTGGCAACATTGAAAGCGTGTCCGTTTTACTAGTGTTGAAAACTTCTGTTAACTGCGTTAATATGTCCAATACCCTGTCGAATTCAGCCCTGGTAACTGGCCCATTTTCATCTACAGCTTTGTGCACCTGTGGGGTGCCTATGAAGTCGCTCTGTACCACTTCCTCCGCCATGGAACAAATCAGAACCAAGAACACAGCAAAAAGCTTGAAACCAAGACCAAGTAAAAAGTATAATCCAAGGCAGGAAGAGCAGCAAGAAACAGCGATGAAGCCAAAGGTAATCTCCACAAAAAGTTTATTCAAGCACACGACATAAATTTCTCCAAGTCCTTCTCTCAAACACACAACACAAATTTCTCCAAATCCTTCTCTCAAGCGCTTTCACTCAGTGCAATACTGAGCTTTATCAAGCAGTATGTAGCAGAAGCCAAACAACACAGGTATTGAGCAGTAATAAATTCAAAGATATGTGACTCACTTATAAATACAGAGATACCCTCTAGGCTAAGAGTTTAACACTGAATATCAATGGAGTGAAACACAATAGTCCCCACTACTGCAGAGACAGAGAGAGACCACAGTATTCTATGAAACAATTAAATAGAAAAATAAATAACTACAGAGAGACACAGACACAATATTCAATGAAACAATTAAATAGACAGAAAAATGAAATGCAGTACAAATAATGCATCAGAGATTATCCAAGTGAAACTAACTCTGGGCAAGACCGCAATTCCAATTGTAACTTGCTACAGATCCCCCACCATGACCCAGGATTCCTACTCCTCATTTCTTGATACACTGGAAAATATTAGGGTACAACCCAACACCATAATAATGGGTGATTTCAACTACCCCACCATTAATTGGAAAAGCTACTCATGTACCAACTCTTTTGCTCAACGTTTTCTGGAATTCATAAATTTCAACACCTTAGATCAACTTATCCACACACCCACCAGGGGCAGCAATATCCTAGACATGGTCATTACCAACATGGGTGACTAGTATTCCACACCAGAGGTCAATTCCTCATTGGTCAGATCCGACCACAAGCTAATCAGCCTAGACATCCACATCCCACCCCCATCCACCACTAGGAAAATCACCTTAAAAAAGTTCTCCAAAGCCAACTTCACGCTTCTTAAGACAAAAGTGTCAAACTTCACAACACCCATGCGGATGGACAATAGAGGTACGACCCCTGAATCCTACACAAATGCACTTTATAAGCACTTTCACGAGTGCATGGCTCGTGCTATCCCAAACAGAACCAAGATGCTATCCTCCAGAAAAAGGAAGGCAATCTGGTGGTCCCCTGCCATAAACAAACTCTACAACAGGAGAAAGAAACTGTTGCAAAAAAAGAGTAAAATCCCATGACTGGAAGAACTCCCTGGTCAGCCTCAGTAAGAAGCTAAGGTCCCTCATAAAATCCTCCAAAGCTAGTTATGAAAAAAAAAAATCACCACTGATTCTAAAGACAACTACAAAGCATTCTATAGCTATGTCAAGAATCTCAATGGCAACACTCAGATCTGCTCTGAGTTACAGCACAATGGCACTAAATATACAGAACCAACTGATATTGGCAACATCCTGGCAGATAGGTTCAGTGCTAACTTTACCCCCCACCCCTTAAACGGCCCATTTCTATTCCAGAAGAATGCAAAGTTCCTGTAATCATGGCTGCACAGGTAAAAACCACACTCTCCAAAGCCAAGAACACAACATCCATGGGACTTGACAACATCCCAGGCTGCATTCTACATGAACTACAGAATGAACTGGTACCCCACCTAAGCACCATGTTCAATCATAGCTTCACCTCAGGCTTTGTGCCCACTGAATGGTGCACACTGATGGTTATCCCACTCCACAAAGGGGGAGTCACCACGAACCCTGCAAACTACTGCACTATTAGCTTAACGAGCTTGGTCTGCAAGGCCATGGAACATATCATCATGGAACTTATAAAAAAAGACATTGGTAATCTCCAAACACTAGACCCCACCCAGTTCAGGTTTGTAAAAGGCAGATCATGTCTCCTAAACCTGATAGACTTCTTTGAAGCAGTCACCAAAGCTGTAGACGACAGTAAGGTGGTTCACACAGCCTATCTAGATCTCACCAAGGCATTTGACACCATCCCTCACTCTGGAATTATAGATAAACTCACTAAACTAGGTATAAATCCCTATGTCACCAGATGGGTTGCCAACTGGCTCACTGACAGAACTCACACTGTGAAAGCAGCAGACTCCAAATCCGACTTCAGAGCAGTGACAAGTAGAGTACCACAGGGTTAAGTCCTGGGTCCTCTCCTGTTTGGTATCTACTTTTCTGAAGTACAGGCTAACGCAGAAGGTCTTTGGCTAATGATGTTCACAAATGACTGCAAATTAGGAGCCATAATTGAAACTCCAAACAATGTGGGCATCCTACAAAAGGGCCTCACTGAGACATATGCCTGTTGTCAAAGCCATGGCCTCAAGCTCAATGCCAAAAAGTGCATTGTCATCTCCTTTGGTAAAAACTCTGTACCCATGAGCTACCACATAGGTGGTAGTATACTAACACCGAAAGTGTGATAAGAGACCTTGGGACACAGGTGAACAGTAGTCTCTCCTTTGATAATCACATCTCTACAGTAGTCAGGAAATCTTTCTATGTGGCACACCTCATCACAAAAGGTTTCTCATCCAGAAAAAAAGAGGTCATTATTCCCCTCTACTCATCACTCATTAGACCCATTATAGAGTGCAACACCCTTTTTGGTATGTACCTCACAAGACATCTACAACAACTGGAAAGGCCGCAGAAATACCTCACAAAGAGGATTACCGGCCTCAAACAGATGCCCTACGCAGACCGTCTCAAAAAATTCCAGCTTTACTCTGTTGCATATCGCCTATTCAGAGGCGATGTCTGCCTAACATACAAAGTTATGCCAAACCCAGAGCTGTTGGACATGCTCCACTTAAAGAAATCCCAATCCCTCTGAGCTACATGCTCTAGGGACCTAAACCTTGTCAACACAATAAACAGAACATGCTGGAGGGATAGATTCCTGTCCCAGAGACTTCCCATACTCTGGAATAAACTACATATCTATATCAAACAAAGCTCCTCATTAGCACTCTTCAAGAAAAATCTTGATGATTGGATGGGAAATAGGAAATTCATCCCAGGGATCACCTCTGTGGCTCTGCTCGACAGGGGCACAGGAAAATAATTTTCTTGGGTGGCGAAAGCCAGGGTACATTTTTGGCTAGGCTTATATAGGCCCTAGGGCCAATAGCTTAGTACCTACTTGAATCTTTAACACTGCAAGTTTGTACTTAACTCAGCTAGTAATGTAGTTGATTGCAGGTATGTAGCAGAAGCCATAGAACACAGGTATTGAGCAGTAATAAATTCAAAGATATGTGACTCACTTATAAATACAGAGAAGCCTTCTAGGCTAAGAGTTTAACACTGAATATCAATGAAGTGAAACACAATAGCCCCCATGGCATTGTACTCACCTAAATATGAAGAAAATAAATCCCTCTACAGGATTAACGTAAACATTTTCTTATGCAGGCATGAATCTTGGACTACAAAGATAATTTCAGACCCGCTCCAACTTCATAATAGTTACTGATATAATTTTAGATATATTCTGATATTCAAATGACAGAAAAATATGCATTTATTTAATAAAAAATGTCAATTAAAGAGTGTGGTGTAGCTTATTATAATACAGGTTTCTTTGCTTATAAAATAAATGAAGGTTAAACCTTAATGAAATTCTTTAATAAAATTGACATAATTAGTTTTGCAAATTGAAGAAATAATGCCCTGTATAGAAAGTCATTACTTTCCACTGAAGGTTGGAATAATGACATTTTGACTGAATATTTTGCACCTGATGCCATCACTCCTATGGGAAAAAAGTGTGCTTTGTTTAATAAAGTACTGAGAGTGATATAATGCAGGAGATTTATATTTGTTGAAATTTTTAAGAAGCCAAAGTACTGGTGGAGGGCAACAAATGTATCTATATTAATACAAATACATTTTGAAAACAAGTTACACAAAAAAAAAAATGTTCGTATGTATTTATATGTATGCGTGTGTGTGTTTGCATGTGTCTATAATAAACATGACTTCTGCTAGTGAAAGCTTTTTTTTTCTGAAACACCAGTGCTATTTCTGTGAGATGTAATTTTGGAAGAAT
This sequence comes from Protopterus annectens, assembly GCF_019279795.1. Lineage (NCBI taxonomy): Eukaryota > Metazoa > Chordata > Ceratodontiformes > Protopteridae > Protopterus > Protopterus annectens. Next base: position 1,504,615,988 of record NC_056725.1, read on the forward strand.
AACCTAGCAGTCATTTTTTTATCATTAAGTATCTATTTCTCTTTATCCATTTTAAGCTGTTTCCTTTTTATTAAGGTACAAACAATGAGGGCTCTTATCCTAGCTGCTGCATTAATGTTTATACATGTCTAATTTCTCATAATTGCCTGCTTTTATTCCCAGTTCTTCCTCAGACATATTACTTTGTCTTTCTCTTGTTATATTTTTTGAAGATTTTTCAAAGTCATTTGCTGTTCTAAGCAAATCGCTTTTTTTCACTACCTTGGAGTAACAGAGATTGTGTCACTTTGTTGTGGGACTGTGACTTATAACCATGTCTGTATTTATTACCATAATACCTGTGGTGCAGGAATCAGCAATTTGTCTAGTCTTAGACATTTCTATATCATGACCATCACTGCTGATCAATGCAAATGGAGAACATAAAGAGCATCATGATGAAACCAATAATGTTTACTACTAGTGTGCCCATGTAGCATGTAGAGAAAGGGTGTTTATGCAACAAAAGATCCTGCTACCATCATCACTTTCAATGGCAATAGGACACTGGGAAGGACAATGCTTCAAGCCAGAAGTGCTTAAGAACAGTAATTTTCATCTTACTGTTTGGATTACCCTATACTCCCTAAGTATAAAAACAGTATAAGCAAACCACTGCTCAGTAGTACTAACCTGGAGTGTCACCCACAAAAACACCAGGGCCTACCTATCCTCAAACCAAAATTCAAAACACATGACTATGTGCATAGTACACTGCATCAAGGAACAGAAGGAAGTATTTCATCTCTGTGAGTTGTGTAAACCCACACTTGTCTGACAGTTGGCTTAGAGGAATATGAAGTTGTTAATGAGCTGTTTCCTGTGGTCTAGTGGTACAGGGTTTGATTCTCTCAGCTTCTATTGCCTAACCGTGTGACTTTAGCAATTCAGTTAACCAGGAACTGCCCCTGGGCTGAGCTTAAAAAAAGTTGAAGGAAATCAGTGATCTACCCTGGAAAACAAGTAAATAAACCGTGAATACCACAACATGTGGTTGATTATTCCATCTTAATCTGCTGTGCTTTTTGCTTGGATAGGTTAATCATATGACAAGGTTTTGATGCACCGGCCCAGTGCCCTATTCTGCCCTTGACATTGATGTCCTGCAGCAAAGACTGTCATGTGTGGCTCCATAAGTCTTTGTTTAAGCCTTGTTCTACTCTCACAGATCTTGGCCATGAGGCCTAAGAGCTTCCAGCAGGATCTCTTCCTCTGTAAGACTGAAATGTTCCAACCTCTGCCAGCCTAGTTTTCATTCGAATCTGCTGACTGATGTATAAATATTGGGATATAGCAGTATATATCTATTATGATTGTGAAGAACATGTAGAGCTAGAATCAATGTTCTGTTTCACACAGGTGCATATTTATACTTTGCATGCTTAGCAGGTCTGGTATGTAACAACACAGCAGCTCATGAGAGAAGATCTAGACTTTAGAATGGTCATGAGCATGAGCGTCATCTTACATAATGACATCACAGTGCACAACTTCTGTATTTGTCTGAAATATGATTGGATGTGAATGTCAGAAAAGAAAGAAAAGGAAAGGATTGCAAACAAGGTTCCTGGCTTACCAGAATGCTGTCACCGGTTCTTCTACCTGTATGGCAGTCATGGCTGAATATTTGAGCAGATAACCACTGTACCGATCACATTCACAACATTAGCAGCTCATGTCACACATTTAATAAAAATTGCACCACTTTGGTTACCTTGGAAAACTATAAACTAAATGAAAGGTAAAAAGTAAAAAATGCACCAAGATAACACACAGCAAAATGTTTAATCACAGCAAAGTACAAAGTGGTAAGTGCTTTCACAACCGAAGTTGCTTCATCAGACACCACAGTAAAAAATGCGCAGGTTTAAATAGAGATTCTAAAATGCCAATTAATCAATAAAAATCACACAATGATTAAGTAGCAGTGAAAAACAATTAAGCGGCATGCTCAAACTAAAAAAAAGCATTGCTTAAAAACATTGCTTAAAAACATTGTACAAGAATTAATCAAATACTATACATGAGAAAGCACTTAAAAACTTATAAAATCATTATAAAACATGAAAAAATACTAGGCAGGAAAAAGTTAAATAGAATACTTGGAAACTAAAAGCTAGTTAAATACATTAGACTACTTTTGAAATAACTTAGCTAATCATAATGCTTGAGATGTCTAGCCTTTAAAAAAGGGACCAATGAAGTAGTAGCATTCAAACCAGGATACTTTTCAGCATTAAGTTTCAAAATCCACTTCTGTTCATGTTCCTCTGTGATATTCTCAATGTCACCACCTCTGGGGTTTCTATGAGTATGTTGTAGAACAAAGAACTTAAACTTTACTTTTTACCTTTCATTTGGATTTATTTCTGCACCAACGTTTTACCCAACATGGTTATGCAAATATATTTGGCAAACACAGTTAATATTCCATTAACCTTCTGACGTGTTAGCAGAATTGTCCAAATGAAAAATATACAACTAACTACCAAAATCCCGATATATAAGCAGCATAGAAAATAAAATCATGACAGTGGTATATTGTGCTCTGTGTTAATCTGTTTAACTACAAACAGCATGGTGACAAGTTTCCAAATAAAACAAATTTTCAACATTGAGCATATCATGCATAACACAAGGCATGTTTGTAGCATGAACACATCTGAATTACCTACCTATGGCTTCATGGACAGGAATATTTAAACACAGCTTCTGCATGAGGCTTGTGTCGACTGCACCATGCTTTAAGGCTCACGCAAGAGACTAGTACATGATCAAATGATTACATGATGTCTGCATGACCAGTACATGCTTGTATCAGCTGCTACCCTTGATTAACAAACACATATGTAGCTATGAGCAGCTAGTGGGTGCCTATTATGGATCTTTAGTGGGGACTATGGAGACCAGCTAGCGGGTGCCTATTACGGGCCATTTAAAAAAAGTGGGCATCTGGTATGACTTAGGACAGGTCCCATCAAGGGTTAAAGATGTAAATAATGACATGCGCATCTCTGATATATATATATATATATATATATATATATATATATATATATATATATATATATATGGGTCTATGTCATTTGATTGAAAGACCATTTGACCTAAACCCATTTGATCGAAATTTCATTTGATTGAAAACCAGTATTCAAGGCAAATAAAAGAGATTTTTTCCCCTCCCCAATGTGCAACCCTGAAGTTGGTATATATAGTTTGGGGGATGTGGGGGGGTGAAGCCCCCTACCTATTTTTGTTTAAAATCTGTACTTTTTGTTTTATTTTCTTCTTATAAAGCCCCCCACACCCCCCTAACTAGATATACCAACTCCAGGGTCACATGACATTGGGGAGGGGGACAAATCCCAGTTTTATGCCTTGAATACTGGTTTTCGATCAAATGAGATTTCGATCAAATGGGTTTAGGTCAAATGGTCTTTCGATCAAATGAATAGCCCCATATATATATATATATATATATATATATATATATATATATATATATATGTGTGTGTGTGTGTGTGTGTGTGTGTGTGTGTGTGTGTGTGTGTGTGTGTGTGTATGTGTGTGTGTATGTATGTGTGTATATATATCAATATTTATATATATATATATATATATATATATTTATATATATATATATATATATATATATATATATATATATATATTGTTTGAAGCAAGATAGGCATATTACTCAATCACTCATGAGTATTTGTTGCATACTTGTAGGAACAGTTACACAATTATATGACAGGAGATATGTGATACTTGGTGTATTCCAGTAGTGGCATACACAGGTAAAATGACATATAATTAACATGCATTATGTTAACACAAAAAGCTTAAACAACATCTGTAGTGAGTGTTATGGCTATGTAAAATGATACTTACAGATTTTGGTTTCAACTATATTGCTGCATTGCTTGTTTGCAAGTGTCTATAGTTAATGGAAGAGTGTATCATGGACTTGATATGCTTTTATGTGCTTTGTAAAGTTCATGGTAGCAGAATATTGTTGACTTTTTTATAGAATGGCTGTTGCTTGTGTGAGTGGCCACTAGTGCATGACCCCTGAAAGTATGTGCAGCAGCTATGCTCCTCTTACTTTGCTCGTTATGATATTGTTTATTGGAACCAATACTCTAGTAATGTGTATATGGCATGTTATGAAAATGAAGTAAGAACACAGACGATGCAGCCTGACAGTCAGACTTTTAGATGATATTTATTTATTTATTTATTTCACATTTGTTAACCAGGTTAGTCCAAATGAGTTTGTAAGCAAACCCATTTTCAGTGGAGGCCTGAGGAGAAAATACTCAGCAAACATAAGTAAAGATAAAGTAACAATATACAAATATTAAATAACAATCACAATACAAAATAATTGTAAAAAGAAAAGGTTATTAACTATTTGCATTGCATTGATAGTAAGCAACCCATTTTCAGTGGAGACCCAAAGGGAAAGAGCCCCAGCAAACATAAGTAAAGATAAACATGCAGGACAAAAACTATTAAAAATAATGCAAATACAAAATTAATTATAAAGAGAAAAACAAAAGTAAAAAATTATGAACATTAAGGGTTGCACTGATGGCAGTGGTCTAAAATTTACTACATGTGAGAGTATAATCCACAGAACAAAGCAAATGGAGACCTCCACGATGTAAAATAAACTTCATTTATTGTAGAAACAAGCGCTTTCACGTACAATAAGTACGCTTCTTCAGGTTTATAAAATGTGACCCAATACAAATGCTTTATATATCTTAACCCAACAAATTAGTCATTCAATTCATAAAACACTTATTCTATTAATCAATTTGTCAGTTCAACAAAATCTTATCAAACTAAGGTAATGATGAGTACTACTAAAATTAATATAAATTGTGACCCTTATTACACATATATACAAAGAAAGTATATGTATATGTATATAAATGTATAAGCATGCATATATATATATATATATATATATATATATATATATATATATATATATATATATACATACACATATAAATATGTGTAAAAAATATATATTCATCTAAAATTACAAAAACATTTGTGGAGAAACATATAAAGATGCTGAAAAATATATTAAAAGCACATCAATACTAAAATATATATGAATTCAATTGAAACTGATATTAAATATGAATATAAATGCATGTATATAATATAATATAATAGAAGAATATAAAAAATATATATACAAATGTTGGACCTCAATAATAGCAAAATCAGCAAATTATGCCAAACTGTGACTGACGTCTAGAAGTCTGAAAGTTCAAAACATTCTTGGTTTCAGACCTACTCAATACAAAAATACAAAGATACAAAAATATAGATGTGAGATTATAAATGTAAATTATTATAAGTGTAAATGGACTCTTAGCTCTAGAACTCTAGAGAGTATATAAATACCTGAAGATCATATGCATATATAACAAATAACTGGGTGACTGGAGTTCCACCATAACTACCTACGTGCTGCTAACACAGATTTTATACTAACTGACTGATTAAGTCCTGGTTGAGCATGGGATTTCAGCCTCAGAATCCAGTTTAACTCAACTGTTTCTAGATAGTTTTGACCATCTCCCCCTCTCTTACTCAGACTTATAACTTGTAAGACCCTGAATTTAAAAGTGTGGTCAGAATACATGTCTATGTGCTTAGCTAAGGCATTTGTTAAATTCATTTTCCTTATGTCATAGATATGATTATAAATATGATCTTTCAACCTCCTAGAGGTTAAGCCTACATAATAGGCCATGCATTGTGTGCATGTAGCTAGATATATCAAATTCTTAGTCTCACAAGTAGTAAAAAATCACTTGTAAATACATATTTAAGTTCAGGTGCAATAAATTGATGGTCACTAATGATATATTTACACATATTGCACTTGTTACAGGGATGTGTACCATATCTTAATGTAGATCTATTCCTAATAGTATCTGCTCCCCTATTAGTTCTCTCAAAACATAATAGCCTCTTTAGATTCTTACTATTCCTGTATCTAAATATTGGTTGAATACCCACTATATTACTAATGTGTTGGTCAATTAGTAATACATCCCAGTTTTTCTTGATAATATGGGTAATATGTATATTATCATTAGTATACCTGGTGGTAAAGGCTACCTTTTTATTATTAAAACTAATCTTGGGAATATATTTATTTTTATTCCTCAATTCAGTTGCAGATTGTGGTTCATTTCTGACAGCATTTAAACTAGGAACTATACCATTCTTATATAGCCCTTATCCTGGAATAATTCATGCAGCACATCAAACTGAATATCTCTAGCTACAGTATTTCTACATAATCTATAAATTCTTATAAACTGATTTTTTACAATGTTAGGAAATATATGTCGTGGATGCATGCTATTAAACTGTAATAATGCATTCCTCCAGCAAGGTTTACAGTATAGTGTGGTTGAAACCTTGCTTTCTGTATCTTTAAAGATAGTAATATCCAAGAAAGCCATCTTGGAAGAAGATGACTCCATGGTGAATTTGAGGAAATCAGTAGTGGATTCTAAATAGGTAACTAGCTGTTCCAATTGCTTGTGATCACCTTCCAAATGATAAGTATGTCATCTACGAAACGTCTATATATTACTATATTTTGCATAAAGATACTTCTAAACAAGAATAGTGACTCCCAATGATACATAACCAAATTTGCATAAGAATTAGCACAGAGGGTGCCCATTGCAACCCCCCATGTTTGCTTAAACAAGCTGTCTTGAAACAGGAATAAATTATTATTCAACACCACATCTAATAGGGTACAGATAAGTAGTTGTGTATTGTTATCAATAGTTCCATTATTGAGTAGTACTTCCCTGACTGCTTCAATTCCATAATCATTTGGAATTACTGTAAACAAGTTTTTAACATCGAGTGTCACAAATATATAGGAAGATGTAGCCTTATTACTATCCATTAAACTTTGTAGATCATTTAACAGCTGATAGGTATCTTTTACAATTGTGGAAATGTTCCTAACTAATGGTCCTAACTTAAATTGTAGGTAGCAGGAAATTTTCTCAGTTACCCACTTCTCACCTGCTACTATAGGACATAAAGGGGGAGGAAAGACACCTTTGTGTATCTTAGGGAGTCCCTTTATAAGTGGGACTAGTGGATCCTTTACTAAAAAATAATCATATAGTTCCTTTGTTATTTGTCTACACATGAGTAGATCATATAAGGTGTCATAAACCATTCTAATTGTTCTTATATGTCTCTCACTATCTATCTGTTCATATGTAGTATCTTTCAGCATATCTAACATTAACTCAATGTAGGAAGTAGCATCCATTAAAACCAATCCGCCAACTTTATCTGCTGGTTTTAAAACCAAACTAGGGTCACTAGATAAAGCTGTCAAGGCACTGCGCTCATTGGTATCCAAATTATAATATAAGTCATTCTTCTTATATGTGGAATCAGAAAAATAATTGTAAAAGTCCCTTTCACATAGCTTAATAAAACATTCAATATTAAAGGGGAAGTTGGGAACAAACATACTTTTACATTTAAAGCGGTTTTCCATGTTGGAACCAGATTCATTGATATCTTTATAGTATAATTTCAATGATACTATTCTTGCAAACAAGCGTAGGTCAACCAGAATTTCAGCGAGATTACTGTTCTGTGAAGGAATAAAGGAAAGGCCTTTATTCAGGAGGCTTCTCTCACTAGTGCTTAAAATGTGACTAGAGAGATTAAAAACTACTTCTGTCAGTTCCTGGGTTTTCTTCTTACCTCCGTTACTTCGTCTGAAAATGTTCTCTTCCGTCGATCTCGACTGTTCGATCTTGCCTGAAATTGTGTGCGGTACTATACTGGTAGGGGAAAAAAAAACACTTGAAATATTTCCAGAAGCTGTTTTTGGTCTCGCTCCATTATTGTTGTTCATCAAGAAATCCTGTTCTCTAAGCCCCTCTTGGTTTGGAGGTGGCATACTCATCATTGGTATCGCATCCGCCCGCTTATTTCTTGCTGTTGACGTCATATCCGTATCTCCATGTGAGAGTAAAAACAAAAAGATAATCGTTCAAAATAAGGACAATGTATAGACAGTGATAGGAAATGTGGGGAAAAAGATAAATAGTCTGGAGAATGGGAGGGGAAGAGAAAGGAGGGGGCTATAGTAGGGCTATAGTAGTACAGCTGACGATTTAGGAAGTTAGTTAAAGCAGAAGTTAGTAACAGAAAAAGAAAGTCAGGAGATGCAACAGGTTATACAGTAGATCAGACTAAGACTACACATGGTCAAGGCAATGGCATAATTTCAAGTTTAGTAGGTGGGATTTAAGCTCCTTTTTAAAACAGGGAAAGGAAAGGTTTGATCTAATATGGAGAGGGAGTTTGTTCCAATATAGTGAGACAAATTGTTTGTATAGTAGTTTGTCAATAGTCTATTTTCTGTGGGTACAAATTGTATAGATGTCACCACCATTAATTTACATATGACCCAAGAGTCTTTGTCACATAGCTATAATAATATTCTTATAATATCAGTTATCTAAATTAGCACTATATATTCTCAGCTTAGGTATATACAACAGTACGTCAGTAAGCCTTCCACATAGAGCACAATTATATGGTGCAATCACCACTTGTATAATTCACATTAAAATACCTATATTAATATTGTGCTAGCTAGGATACCACTCTTGACTAATGCTGGGATACTTAATATGTTAGCTTGTTGTAACAGTATTATTGCTCAATAGTTTTTAGTATCTTTGTACAAGTTTAAAAAGTGTAACAAGATTGCAGCCAATTTTATATCTCTCCTACAAGAAGATTGTAGTTCTCTTTACCTTCTATATTAACTGTTGTGAATTCCATGTCAGATATTTGTACCATGTTCACAGAGCAATGTTTAATTAACGTGGCTACATAAAACTCATGAATGCAGAGGCCTTTATGCACCAAATCAAATGCATGAAGAGCTTTAAGCTAACAATGAAAGATGTGATCCTTAACTGAACTTATGGATATAGTCTGACTATATGCAATATTCACTTCAATTGTGGTGGCAACAGTGTGAACTTGTACAATATGTGCATAATATACAACTTTGGGATATAATAGCATCAAGGTACACTTTGAATACACATGTATCTGTCAAGGATTCATGAACTTAATGAAAACTATAACTGAACACATCTCCACTGCTCCTGTACAATCAGATAGCACAAAAGTCTCACCAATCCATCGGGCGAGCAGGCTCAGCAATCCTATGTGTCCATCAGTGGTCTGGAGCTTAGGACAATGTTAAGATGGATTAGGATAAGTAACCAAGTTGATTTCAAGCCAAGGTGTCTATCTAAGAAGACAAACTCCACCTTCCAGAGGAATAAGGCAACCAAAAGTAGTTTTCAGAAGTGCTGTTTATTCATTGGATGGATTATCATACTTGTTTAATTTACCCTAATCCAGATTTTTCTCTATACTCATATAGACTAGGTATAAATGGATATATGAATAGCACTGCCTTTACTCTGAACAGTCTGCAACAACAATGTGAGTTAAAAAACAAGTACCGCAGCATAAAAGGAATCCAGTGTTTCTACAATAATTAACATATAAACAATATTGCAGGAAAACTAAAGTCAAAGCTCTTAAAATGTGCACTTCCTTTAAATATAGCAAAAAGAACAGCATTGAAAGCCACAAATTTATTAAAATGCTATAATATTCATTACACATGTGGTTGCTACACTACCTGGTAAAAACAATATGTTGAACACATTTTATATGACCCTCATATGTCACTGTTGTTAGTACACCAGTAACTACACGTTTATTGTCATGTAATCATATAAACCTTTCTTCAAGTATTTGAGTACTCATGGGTAATTTTATTTTATTTATTTATTTGTTTGTTTATTTATTTATTTATTTAATTTTGTCCTTTGGTAACCAGGAAACTCTGACTGAGCCAAACGTTCATTTTCAGTGGAGGCCCTGGAAGAAAAGCTCCACAACAGATTCCAAAACATTTAAACAATAGTTAATATCTAATTATATACAAAGGGAGAAAAGCCCTGCAACAGATTAAATATTTTGCAGTGAGCTGGGGAGAAAGGCTCCACATTTTACAATAACTGATAAGTAATTATATACAAGGGGGAAAAATCCCCCCCAACAGGAGAAACACAAACAGATTGAGATACATTTTCAGAATATTACTAGGATAAACTATGATCAAGAATGCAATATGAACTGCAATTAGCAAGACACGTTGCAGAAGTGGATAGCCTATGTCAAACAAACTAATATATAGTTTTCAAAATATTGATTATATTTCTAATAATATATGGAGATGAGAATGAATAGAGTATTCTGTTACCAAAATAGACAGAGAAATAGAATGAGATGAGGAGGGAAAAATTAAGGAATGGAAAGAATGTTTATAATTGTAGAATGTTATGGAAGGACATTAGAGAGGAAAATAAAACATAAGTGTTGGCTGAAGAGGTAGAAGATCATACATTTGCTGATGGGAATCATTAAAGTGAGAACCTTTTGTGATGTTAGCCTGTTACTAACTGGTAAGATATGACAGTGTTAATGAATTAGGAGTGAGAAAAACATAGTTATAGTGAAACGGTGCTCATGTATCTGTTTTGATGGTTGCACAGGTGCAGGTATAATTGTCAGATAGATTTTTGTTTTAAATTGGCCTTGGAATTGGAAAGGTTGCTAGTATGTTTAAGGGATAAAGGGACAGAGTTCCAGGAGTGGGCTAGATAGTTGGAATAGAGAGAGGGAGACACAGAGAGAGAGAGAGAGAGAGAGAGAGAGACAGAGAGAGACAGAAAGAGTTTCCTACTGATTGATGTGGTTTGTAGGTACCAAGGAGCATTTTGTTTTCATATTGAAGAGCCTAGAAGGGGTAAACATATATAATAAGTCTAATATGACTTTGCTTTGTTCTGGTTTGGGTATTCATTTCTAGACTAGGAGTAGCTGGATGTAAGTGAGTTGCTTGGTTAAGTCAAGCCAATGAAGCTGTTTAGGGCTAAACAGTGATGGATTCTGTTTAAGTTAGTAGCAAACTTTTCTATTTTATTGTAGCAGTGGTTTTGATAACATAAATAAATAAATAGGTTATTTTGGAAGGAAGCTTGAAGGTTAGCCAGTACTGGGGAACCATATAGTAATGTGGGGAGTAGGAACGTAGAAGCTAGGAGTTTCCTGGATGAATCAATTAAGTAGATTTTTGTTCTATAGAGTGTCTCTAATTTTTGGATATTTTTTTTTATTTGAAAACTGTTGCATCTGATGTTATTATAGGCTGGAACTGAGGAAATGTTGAGGTATGTAAGGGTTTTGGGAGGAATAACAACAGTTTTTTTTATTTTGCACTGAGTAGAAGGTGGGAGTTGCTGAGTCATCTTTCAACTGATGAAAATGATTCTTTGGTGATGCATTGTATAGCAACTAGATTACTGGCAGAACAGATTAATGTGGATTTGTCAGCATATTGTATAAGGGATGTTTGACATTTGGAAGAGTGCAGGTTGTTGGCAAATATGGTAAAAAGCAGTGGCTCCAGTATGGAACCTTGGGGAACACCTGTTTTGATGAATAGGATGAGTACCAATTAATCCCTTTGAAAGACTGGAGTCTATTAGAAAGGTAGCTGGAGAACCAGTTGGTGGAGGTGTTTGAGAGCCCAAGAGAAGGGAGCTGTTTTTGGAGTAGGCTACGGGAAATTGTATGAAAAGCTTTGGAGAGCTACTGAAACATGGTAGAATTCAGTTGGTCTTTGTCTCTAGCTAGGTTAATGGTGTTGGTGAAGTTTGGAGAGCTGCGGTGGTGCCATGCCCTGGTTTGAAACCATGTTGCATGGGGGTAAGGAGGTTGTTTCTTTGTAAATGAGTCCTTAATTGGTTATGAATGTATTTATAAAGGATTTATGAAAGTGGAGAGAAAACGGCAATGATCTGAAGTTGTATATCTCATTGGAGGTACCTCCCTTGTGAAGTGGGATGATGTGAGATTTTTTCCATAAGTCTGGGGTATACAATTCCTGAATAAACCTATTTATAGAATGAATACTGGAAAGGAAATTGAGCTGGCTGTTATCTTTAGGAAAGCACCAGGAATTCCATTTGGAGCTGGTTACTTGGTTTAGTTTGTTTGAGGTATTTCGTGACTGTTGTGATGGATACTGGTTGAAAGGGAAAAAAGAGTGAGTATTAGTGGACTTGGGAAGTGAGCTGGGTGGGTTGTGGTCAGGTTATTTGAGGAGGTTGAGTTGTTTTCAGTTTGTTTGCGAAGCAGTTTAGTGATGATAGACATAAAGTAATCATTAAAAGTGTTGGCTATTCTTCAGGTCTGCAATGGGGGGGGGGGTTGGGATTTGGTTGTACATTTGAGCTAGACTGTAGTATTTTAGATATGGTGGCCCAGAATTGTCTATAATTTTTCTAACATCTGTTCTGCAAATTGGAGTAACAAATTTTTTTGTCAAGTTTGATCTGGCATTTGGCTTTATTCTCTATGTATTTATATTGCTAAAGATTGTTTTCTGTTTTATTATTGAGCTATTGCCTTCCAGGCTTTATCTATAGTCTTCATTAATTTCCTGGCGGTAGGAGTGAACCAAGGAACAGGGTCATTTTGCAGTCTTTTAAGCCTAAGGGGGCCATGCTGCTGATAAGTTCCTTAAATATCTTATTAAAATAGACAACATCATCATCCAGTAGCAAGAATGTTAGTATGTTCAGTGATGGGATTGTAGTGAGGCATTAAACAGTTCTGGATCAAAGTTGTTCATGTTGCGAGAACATTTATATGTGCATTACCTTGGAGAAGTATGGCATTCTCTTGTAGCATATATGGGCAGGTGGTCACTAAGTGTGCTTGCTAAGGTATTGTGGGAGCTTATATCATTTGGGTGACTTGTTAATAACCAGTCCAGGGTGGTAGTTTTACTATTTTTAAGGCTGATTCTTTTTTGGATCACTGATAAGTTGGGAAAAGTTTTACAGATTTATAGAAGTCATAGTCTCAGAGGTGAGACTTGACCAGTTAAAGCTAACATCACCTAGTATAATTATCTCTGTTTGTATATTGTGGGATAGCCAAGATAGGATGTCAGGTGGTATATAAAGGGCTGCATTATATATTGTTTTAAGTGCATTTAGTTTTAGGTTAGGCAGAGGTAATTCGGCATTACAGTAGGAGAGTTTTTGAGATAGAAAAGGTGACAGGTTTATACTACTAAGGTACATTAGTGCTAGTCCTCTTGCTGTTGTTGTGTCTATCGGCTTTTCCTGGTTAGGGGTCGCCACAGCGGAACTCCGGTCCGCTAATGATTGGCAGTAGATTTTTTTTTACGTGCCGAGTTGCCAGCTCTGAGGCACAACCTTCAACGAAGGTATGCCCATTCATGCATGTCTCTACACAGAAGACGCTCTAGTTGTGAATCGAACGGGACAACATCTTACTGTGAGGTGACAACACTACCGCAGCACCACTACCGTTTTGATTAATCTAGCAGCTGTAAGGATGTTAAAGTTGGGTTGGGGATTATTTCTATGTTAATGATATTTAGGTTTTAGCCAAGATTATGTTATTACTAATATATAGGAGAGTGATCTTTTATCCATGCTTGTAATTCTGAAATTTTGTTTGCAATGCTTCTGAGGTTTATATGGACTAGACCGAGTTTTTTGTTGCCATTTCCTATTTTGTCAGCAATGGAATTTAGAATTTCAGGCAGAGATGATTTATTATTTGTGGGGGTAACTTGGTGCCTGAAAGGGTCCAGGATTCAGGTGAATGTCACCTGATAGCAGATTCAGTGGTATACTTGCATAAGTATGTTGTTTTAGTTTACGTGGAAGAGCTGGTGAAAATACCTTTGAACCTTTTTTGGAGGTATGGAGTATTTTAGGTTTAAAAAAGTTAGTGTAGTGGTTTTTATAGAAGTGGGTATATTGAACTGAATAGATGAAGGGGTTACATTGTAAATGTGTCTTTTGGTAATAGGTGAAATATTCAGGGAGTTGTGTTTGGTAAGATGTAGAGCAGGTTAATAATGTAAGTATGAAGGAAGTTAGAGTGAGACGCAGTGGCGGCTGGTGACTTCAAATTAAAGTGGGGGGCTGCAGGAGACAGCTGAATGGGTGGGGCTAGTGGGAAGGGGGTGTGGCCAACTAGAAAGGGGTGGGGCTATTCTCAAAACCACAGCAACTGGAACTTTAATTAAATACGCTGCCCTGGGTGACAAACTGTCATTACAAGAGTCCAATCAAGGCAAAATGAAATATAGAAGGAAAAATATTTCAGTGCATTGGCTACATGGCAACTTGCTTAATATCTAGATGGAAACACAAAGGTTGTGAGGCATGAAAAAATAAATTACTTTTTAAATACATTACTGGAATGCCAGTCAAAATCAAGTATAAAAAAAAAAAACAAAAAAACAAGCAGCACTCAACTCAAACCACTTCTCCTCGCACCACAGTTCTAATTATAATTTATATTCAGCTTTGCAAAATTAACAAGTAACATGCTGAAAGTAGCAATCTCTGTGATACCCCCACTTGTAAAAATGTTTCTTATCCAAAAAAGACCTGCTGCCTGACAACAACTATCTACTTGTTTCATGGGGAAAACATGATCAAAGTAAAAAATGAACAGCAAACAAGAAACAAGCTCAAGATAAATTGCTTAAAGGATTACTGCACAAGTTATGGGCCACACATGATAGATTGGCATTCTGTTTAGATTATGGGTAAAGCCTGCAAAGTTGACTGCAAGTCTCTAACAAATGTAATGAGCTTCTGAAAATACTGTAATCCTGTCCATTATTACTACAAATACTGTCATATGCATTTCAATACCTAAGGCTTATACGTTATCTAGTTATGTAAATATTCTCTGCATGGCAATAACAAAAAGACTTTCAATGTGGGTAATTCTTTAACAGTATGCTTATTAAAGCTTACTTGCATCTTACAATCTCCGACAAGCTTACCTGATGGTCATAAAAGTATTTCTACTTAAACACAGAGCAACAGGGCATTGCGACAGCATGCATTTTCTGAATAATAAGAAGCATAAATCAACATTATAAAAATATGACAGAAAACCAGAACATTCTGCAAAATCAAGGACAGATGAAAAGCCACGGTTGTACTTGTTGTCTACCTTGGATGGGGGAATACTCTGCATACTTACACTGCATAACTGCTCCTTGCCTTGCTTGGACACATCCAGAGCCACTACAATGGGGAGTGGGGTGCAACAAGTATGTCACAATTTGAAATGTCTCTGGCTGACAGTGATGGCTCTAACACTCATACCTCTCAACCTCAGAGCAAGAAATCTAGACAAAACCATGCATAGAAGTGGGACACAGGCCCAAAAATAAGGACAATTTTTAAATATTGTTCTTATAAACTTAGAAAGATAATAGAATCGTAGTAGGTTTTGCATTAGCATACATTTTCTGAATGGTATAAAATCTGAAACTCAAATGTCTGCCATTATTTTCTAACTTCAGTCTTTAATGATTTGCCACTAATTTGCCAGAAAACCACAATTTTATGAAAAACAGACCAGAAATGTAATGCAAAAATATAAAATTGCCACACAATACAGCTGGGAACCAGTCAAAGAAGGGACACCTTTTTAATATTAGTACTGTTAATTTGAGCAGCTGACAAAATAAGAGCATCTGCATGCATTTCTGAAATAAAAGTAATCTATAAATCTGATCATTACAGTTATTTATAATTGTAAACCCTCCACGTTTTCTTCCAAAATTGCCATTTTGCAGAGGAATTATTAGGGGGAGAGCAACATTTTTAGCCAAAATTGGGGACAGTTGAGAGGTTTGGGTATTCCTAATTCTATAAAGCGATTTATTTGCACATACCTCTCAACCTCTTAATGCAGGAAATCTGGACAAGGCCAAATATATTGGAGGAACATACAAACAGTACTAAAAATTGTTCTTATTTAAACTTAGACAGTTGATAGAATAACAGGTCTTGCTTTAGCATACATTTTTCTGAAAGTTATGAAATCTGAAACTCAATGTCTGTCATTTAGGCACTTAATTCCTAAATGATTTGCAAGAAAAACACAAATTTTATGAGGAACAAACCAAAAATAAGAAGCAAAAATCTATTCATTCTGCAAAAATCTGGACAGTTTAGAGGTATAGTTCAGCCAGGGCTGTCTTTGAGTTTGCCGCCCTTCCCTCCTCACAAAATAATGGTTGAAAGGAGCCCTCCCCTGCAGCCATTCCAATGTCCCATTACTTGGCTCTTTCACCCCATTTACCATAAACAGTGTAATGTGCATACTGCTTTACTTCTGTGGTGATTTTGATTTCATTTGAAAGTTTTATTTTTCAGTTTATTACCACTGCACCATCTACTATTTAATTAATTAAAAATCCAGAAACCACAGATTTATGAGGAAAAGAACAGCACAAAAATATGAGGCAAAAATCTGCAACAATTTCACAGATGGTGGTGGGTAGAGAATTCAGGCTCTTGCTACCTGAACCCCAAGGTACAGGGTTCAAGCCTGAGGTGTTCCCTCTAGCCACCAGTATATATCAACTGGGACATTTCACACACACACACACACACACACACACACACACACACACACACACACACACACACACACACACACACACACACACACACACACACACCTGCCAGAAGAACAAATGGAATGCTGCAGGTTGGGAATCAGAGTAATGAAGGTAATGCAATTACAGAAGTAAATGCAATGAATACAGGTGTGCAAAGTTGAGTGTCATTGCACAGTGGTGGGTCGAGCATATGCTCAGAGCAATGGCAAAAGAAAAGTGGGTCTGAGATGCACTTTCGCTTGCTTTACACACAACTATACCACTTCAGATGATAAGGCTTGGCCTTTCTCCAGTCCCACTGTCAAAAGCAAGGCGTGGAATAATAATTTGGAACATTAAAGTCAATTACATGAAAATACAAGAGTACACTAACAGTCTGTTGTCCTATGTCACAGGTCTTTAAAACTGAAAATCTTTGTGTCCTTACTATAGTAAAAGAACACTGCTGGAATTTTAACATTTTCAATGGTCATAAATAAATAGTCAGTGAAGTAGCGATGTTACTTTAGAATACACTTTCAAAAAGTGAGGCGTTACAAAATTCTGAAACATTTGAAGATGTATATAACTAAAATCATGTAATTCCCTGTTGGACTCCTTTTCATTTGTATTATATTCACATTGCTTTTACATGCCTTCTCCTCATAACTACCTCCTCCAACATCAAACCTAACCGTGTCAGCATAAAGCCACCTTGATGGCTGCTTACCAACAACTAAACAAGCTCAGATTCTTCTGCCCATTAACCATTCTCAAACTCTTCCTCTGTGGTAGATAATAATCTGTCAGTCCATAAACATTTTTTACTCACACACACACATCTCCCGATCGTACACCCTACCTGTCTCATGGCCAGGCGATCCAATCCTGCAGCTCATTGGGCTGGCATGCAACAAATCCATCCTGCAGCTTCTCAGCCCTCTATGCTGGCATGATCCTGTAGCCCGTGCATACGCTCCCGCGAGATGTGAGGAGGCTGGAGCCTCCTGCTATTGGTCCAGACTGCATCGCCTGCAGTCTGGACACCTTCTGGTTTGTGCGGTCATCACCGCACAGATCTCTGGGTTGGAAGGGAGGAGTTTACTCCCTTCCCTATCCAGACTGCCTGACTGAGTAGTCTGGAGCTCAGGAATGCCTGAGCATGCATGCTTGGTGTTTTGGTCTGCATAACACAGCAGCCAGGAACTAAGCACGCATGCCTGCAGTCCGAGAGATTTTTTATTATTTTTATTTTTAGTTCTATGGGGACTGCGGGGACTGGGGACTTTATTTCACAGGTGGGAGGGCTGCAGTCCTGCAGTCCTATAGCACGAGCCGCCCCTGGTGAGACATTGTATCATGGTGGGGAGTGGGAAGTTTAGGGTAGGGTGTGTTTTAAAGAAGAGCACATTTAAAGTTGAAAGTACAGTTATTGTCAGTTTTAGTAATATGAATATTTAAGAGGTTGTTAATGGTTAGGTAGGTTTAAGAGGAAAAACTTGTTGGGGATTGGCAGTATTATTCTATGGGTGGGTCAGAATATTTATAAATTCTAGTAATTTGGTGATGTAAGAGGTTGTTATTGGTTAGTTAGGTTTTGGTGGGAGGAAATTGCTGTGGATTGGTAGCATGTTTGTAAAGGTGGGGTTAGGGTGAGAAATAAATTTAGGGGAAGTGGGGATTGGTGGGTTATGGGGTAGAGTAGGGAAGCGGAGTTTGGTCGAGTGCAGAAAGGGTGAACAAAGTGGCTTGCATCTAGTATTGTAGTTTGGCCAAATAATCTGATAAGATTTCCTGACTGCAGAAAATCTTTTTTTTTTTCAGTTTAATTTTTATTATTGGTGCTTGTATGACTCTAAACCTTTAAAGATTAACATAATTATTGCTAGGAAGTTTATTTTTATGAGGTAAGGAAAATGTATGTTACAGCTGCAAAACTAGGCAAGCTAGATAGATAGTGGTTTGTGTATGTGTCTGTGTGTGTGAGGTCTGATGCACTATTAATGGGAGAGTAATGGGCAGGCAGATTATATTTGAAAAGGCACTATTTAACTGCAGCCACAATTAAGGGGTTGGTGATGTCTCTAGCCCAAGTATTGTGTGCAAACCAGTAATGGTCAGTGCAGCAATAAGTCAACAGACAATCAAATTATTTGAGAGGACTTGATTATTTGTAGCAGTTATTTAAAAACAAAATATAGGGCAGTTAATGCAGGCTGAAAAATCTTGCTTAGCTTTAACCCAGGTAACCTTTATTCTTTTAGACTTGTTTGCAGACTGCCATCACAGTTGGAGACAATGCATGTTAGGAGGAAGAGGTGTGGTTACATGAGAGCTGAGGGCTGACACAGATCTTTATTTTGGTAAGGGTACTGGTCCTGAGATGTGTCTGCAGAATCCCTAACAGTACTAATCTTAAAAATGGTGCATGAGTCTCTGCAGAATGTATTTTGATAATTAGGTAATACATTAACCACAACAGTAAATGTTGTTTTCCAAGATCCCTGCTCATATAACTGCATATGATTAGTTGACAGAAACTATCAGAATAGTATTTGACAAAGGGCAATATCACTTCTGGTACTGTTTAGGAGTGGTGTGCATGTCTCTTGTTACAGTTTTGCAATCTATTTCAGTACTAGTATGTATAAACCACTATTGATTTATTGTGGCACATTATGTTACATGGTACAGTGTTCAATACTGTACACATATGTGCTCATACTGCTACGGTACAGCATTCTAATAGATAGCTTTATGCACCTCAAACCATGACCATCCTCCACAATAATCCATCTGCAATATTCCAGTTATGCCTGCACAGTTCAGGTTTATGTATGTGTACTCTGGTGGTAAGTCTTGCATCATATGCATATCTCTGCAAAACTGTTTTTTTTTTTTTTTGCAAATTCACAGAGATTACATCAAGCTGGCCTTCATTTGCAGGATTGTGTATGTTCTAAGTCCTTTTCTTCCTGATAGCAAGATATTCAGTATAACTCAGGTGATTAAGTCCTCTGTGTTGGGATCACCATCTGGTTACAAGAGGAGAGCAAGCTTGGAAGCTATCAATGATGCTCATATATGATGTTTTGTAACAATGCAAGGCAACCCTACTTGTATGCGCAGGCATTATTCAGAAGGTGATTGTAAGATACTAAGTATGGCCTCTCTTTAGGTGTGTCCACAAACCCCTTGGAAGTGTTAACACCCCTCATGGCCTGCCCATTCATCTAGTCCAGATGCTATTCATGGTTCTGGTCTTGATCATCAAATAGGCCATCAAATAAGAATGATCAGATATAGTGTCATATTTCCTTTCCCCATCTAGGCTGTATAGGTGCCTGGAGTACATAAATGAACCCCAACCTGGGCCATTGTCAGTGCTTCATCCTTCTACAAAGTAGCTGTATTGCTGGGCACATAGTATTGGATCAGCAAGAAATTCTGAATACTGACACTGTGTACTATCAGTTCCTGACAAGGTACCCAATGTGCAGAGAACGTGGTTCTGAAATATCATATGTTAATGAAAACTAATAGTGATATATGGCATTGGAGGACTAAATATGGTGATACTATCTTAATAAGTAAAAATAAAAATAAACGCATGCATGCATACATACTTACATATGTACCCTTTAATGGAGCTCTAAGTAACGGCTCTTAAGCATGGTAAGATAAGTCTCAATGATATGCTCATTCATAGATGCAGATGTGTCTTGAATTACAGTTCTCAAATGTCCATTGCCTCCCACTATGATGAGAACAGCCTGCTATAGCATAGATGACTAAACAACAACTAACCAATA
Organism: Protopterus annectens; assembly: GCF_019279795.1. Classification (NCBI taxonomy): domain Eukaryota; kingdom Metazoa; phylum Chordata; order Ceratodontiformes; family Protopteridae; genus Protopterus; species Protopterus annectens. The sequence goes on from NC_056725.1 coordinate 1,504,636,484, forward strand.
GCATGCATGTTTCTGAAGGAAAATTCAATACTCATCAAATTTTTTTACCATTTATTGTTATAGCATGTAACTAGACAGCTGCAACATCTAGCTAGAACTAACCATGTTAAGGGGCATTCCTCCATTAAAATCTCATATTTCACTCACTATAGACAGCTGGAATTTCCTAAAGATTTCTTCAGTTTTCTATAAAATTATAAGTAAAATTATAAATAGAATTATTTTTATTTATTCAAGCAATGTTTCTCAACCATTCTATGGAAAGAGCTGAAGATCTGAGGTGATTGTTCCTCAGAGACTTCATGGAGGGAGTTTAATATTGTGTGCTGTCTTCAACAAAACAGCCTGAGCAGAGGCATTTCTCTGTTTTTTGCTCATTGTTGTGCAACAGGGAAACATGTTTCTCTTTTTCAATGAATTCTGAGCAGCTATACATCAGTACAGGTAGTGTGAACCTTTCTTTTTTTTCCAAAATGTTTTTATTCATTTTATAACACAATAACTTAACAGTATAGTAACAAAAAAAACAAATAAACTGTATACAATGTCTAAAAAAACTAAAAAAGCAATATACATAGGAGAACACAAAATGTCTCTAACAGATTAGACAATTTTATCCAAGCAATTAAATGATGAGTTGTGTTGTTAGTCCTTTCTTTTATAGTAGCAGTCTCATTCTTACAAATGTATTTCAGAAGATGAATAAACTCAACTTTAAAGACAGGAGTAGATTGGGATTTTCAATTTTTAGTAACAATTTTCCTTGCTATAGAGAGAATAGACCATAGTCAAAATGATTAGTTTTTAGGAATGACTTCAGGAACAGGAACATTGAAAAGGATAAGGGAGTCAGAAATTATATAGTTGTCATTCCACAGAGCGTTACAAAGGTATTTAAAGTCTAAGCAAAATGGGAAAATTATTTTGCAGTTAACAACCATATCTATCCAGTCAGCATCAGCTTGTCCACATCTCCAGCATTTCATTTAATCTTTCTTGTACATTATTGTTAGCCTATGTGGGGTGAAAAAACATCTATGTAAAAATTTCCATGTGTATACATGCCAGGACAGGGAAGATGTGGATTCCTTCACTGACTATAAACAACATTTTTTAATCTTTTTTCTGAGAGTACTTGTCTATTAACTTGACTTGAATAATTCCAAAAAGAAACATCTGTCTTGCTAAAATAATTTCTGAGAATGTTATAAAGAACAGATATGTATGAAGTGTTCTTGGGTGAACTACTAATAATTGTTGAGATAAAATCCAATATTTTTAAGTTACTCTTAATGTATGCCTCTATTGAGGGTAAAAACTAAGTATGTATAAAATCCTAACAAGCTTGTATGTCCAGCCAATTGCAATTTTGCAAACTATATCTGCTGGTCATATAGTCTGTAGAACTTATTTTATTAGCTGAGAGAAATTGATTCCAATATAATAAGTCACCCTTCTTAAATTCTTACATTTTTTTGAGTATCAAAATATATCAAACATTCATTTGTGTAAGCAATAGGAAACATAATTATTAATAAATTATTAATTAATTGATAGAAAACATAGGCTTTTTAAACAACAGCAATGTTTGGTTTATAGGAGTTGTGAGAACAAGTTTTGACCTTTCACTTTGAATGTATATTTTTAAAATCCATATAAAGATGTTTGTATGTATTTGAGTATATGGTTCAAGCAATGACCTATTGTCATTAAGAAGTAAGGTTTCATGTATTGATTTCCAATATGATGTTTAAGAAGTATTATTCCAAAGCAACATTATGTTAATAAATGTGGAGTTTACATGAAAATCAATATTTGGAAACTCTATACCTCCTTCATTCCAGCTTGTGGTGTGCCAGAGAAGAGAAATTATTGTTATTTTGGGATACCAAAGGAAGCTGAGTAATAAATTATTAATTTTCTGTTTAATTTTGACAAGTGGTTGAATTATTAGAGCTTGGCCAATGAATAAGATTTTAGGCAACAGTATCGTTTTGATTAAAGTTAGCCTGTCTTTAAATGTGAAGAAGAGTCTGTTCCAACTGTCTTTTAGACTAGTAATTGAGTTTATAAGTTGTTGGTAATTAGATGTGAGTGATTTTTTTTTAATTAGATTCAATAATGATACCTAGATACTTAATATGCGTGCCCTCCCAGATTATGTCTCTTTTTTATCTAAGTTTCATATTATTATTTTTATTCACTAGAAGTGCCTAAGTTGTTGTGATTCAATTTTAGATCAGAGATGTTTGCAAAGAAGTTTAGATTATGTAATAGGTTAGCTATTGAATTTTCAATATCATTTGTAGTTATTAGTAGGTCATCAACAAACAGTTGTATCTTGGGCGATAAGACACTTTATATCCTTTAATGCTGTCATTATTTCTAACAGAATTTGCAAGAGGCTCAATAGCCAGGGCAAAGAGTAATGGGGAGAGGGAGCACCCCTGTTAAGTACCTCTTAATATTCCAAATGGGCTAGATAGATAAGATCCAATCTTTACACAGGCTATGGACTTTTCATATAATTTTTAATTAATCCTATAAAATTTGGGGAGAAATTGTATTTTTGCAGATATGGCCAACCTAGGGAATGAAAAGCTTTACCTATATCAAGTGTTAAAATAGAAAGCTATTTTTTTTCGTTTGCTAAGTCTATTAAGGACAGTAATCTAATTACATTGTCTTGTACCGTTCTGTTTTCAGTAAACTCAGTCTGGTCTTCATGAATTAATATTAAAAGAATAGTATTTAATCTCTCTGTTAAGATAGACATGAATACCTTGCAATCAATGTTAAACAAAGAAATTGGCCTGTATGATGTGCAAAGGTTGGCCTCTTTATTTGGTTTTAAGAATGGAGAGATGATAGAATATTTCCATAAGAGAGGGATGTCTGCTGTAGTTTTAACTTATTCGAATGCATTGAATAAGATTTTCAAGATGTTATCAGATAAGAGTTTGTAAAATTCTGGAATTAGACCATCCAGCCCTGGTGGCATTTTTGCCTTAAGCTTTATTTGTTCCATTAATTCTTTAAAGGAAAAGGGTTTATCTATGTTATTAATATTGTGTTTGGATAGCTTCTTTTGAATATTATTAGCAAGAAAGTGGTCTAAACTTTTGTTATCACTTGTAGATGAATTATTATTATTACTATTCTTATAGTGGTTTTTAAAACATAATAAGATATTTTTAGATCTGTAACTTTGATAGTCTGATTATTTCTAGTGTATATTATTTCTTTTATATGACTTTTTACATTTAAATATTTAGATCTAATCACAATCCTGTGCATACTCTTGGGATTAATTGACTAGGACTCTAATTTTATTCCAGATTTATTGATATTTTATGCTGCATGATATTGTGATATTCTTTGTTCATTTTGCATGTTAGCTAATCCAGATTTGTCATTTGATGTAAGTTTTAGTTCATCAATTTCTTTTTTATATTTCTACCAGTTTATTATCCCACTCTTTCCTTTTATTTATATACCAACTTTTCATTTTACCAGGTACGACTACCTTTAAAGTGTCCCATAGGATGCTATCTGAAACCTCTCCATTATTATTGGTGTCTAGGTAAAGCTTTATTTCATCTAGAAGCCATTCTTTAAATCCTTGTACTGTTACTAGATAAGCACGTAGTCTTTGGCATAAGTTTAATGGGTCAGTGTTAATTGTTACATCGAAGGTGATAGCATTGTGGTCAGACATAGGGCATGATGTCAGCACTACATTATTAGTTTTGTCCAGTAAAAAACTGGTTACAAAGACTTTGTCTATGTTGGTCTGTGTGCCAAATCTGTATGAATAGTGAGAATACTTCAGGGAGGATAATATTTTTATACCGTCAATGTCAATTAGGTTTCTGTCTTTTATGCAGTTGTTCAAGTGCTTGTCAACAGGAGACATCATGATGGGCTTAGAACTTGTGGTATCAGTGAAGAACAAGATACAATTAAAATCACCTGCTAATAGTAACTCACCTTTAGACTTTAATGTTATGGTGTCTAAATGTTTTTTTCACAGTTTTAGTCCCAATACCCAGCATCCCATAGGTGTTTGCAAAAGTGTACATCTTTTTATCTAGTTTTAGTATGACTAAAGCATGCATACCATCATTGCTTGAGTAGGAGTCAACTATTTCCTGAATTCTCATTGATCTTCTGTGTAAAATTAGGACACCTCGTTGTTTGTGGTTGTAGTTTAAACTTACCAAAATTGTATAATTCTTAAAGGTTAATTTGTTTAGATCTTCTGTTGTTAAGTGGGATTCCTGAATGAATGCAAAATCTACTTTATGTAGCATTACATTTTTGTTGACACTATTTCTTTTCAAGGGGTTGTTCAACCCATTGACATTAATATATACAATGTTAAATAGTATCATTTGATGGAGACTGCTATTATAAGTAAAATTGAAAAGTTATTTCCTTGATTCATTATGACAAATACATTTTTTTAAAAAACTGTCATGGACAATTTAAAAACTCTAAATTTGAAAATAAAACTGTATAATTTAATAACCTTCTGCATGGAAAAATGTATCCAGGCTTACTATAGCTCTCATAGAAACCACAAACTGACCCTCTCATGACATCTAGTGGGAATTCCTAGCTACTGCAGGTTAATATCACGCAGAAGGGAAACTGCATGTACATTAAAAACGTACAAAAAAGGGGCATGGCCAAGATGCAAGTTTTTAACTAAACCAGAAACTTTATGTTTCATGTATGTGTTTGCAAATAGGCAAAAAGTAATGCTTAATATGCATTATACATCCATGATATGTTTTCAGTAGATTTCAAGTCAACACAGAAGAAAGGTCTTTCAGTAAGGAACAACATACACATTATAGTCAATGGCTTATAAATGTTTATCATTAAATATTAATGGTTTGAACAATAATGTCAAAAGAGCTAGTTTGCTTAAATATATTAAAATGCATAAAGCCCAGATCATATTCTTGCAGGAAACCCATCTATTAAAATAGACGTACAAAAATACTCATTTAATGGCTATACCATTCTGGCTGATTCATGTTTTAAGACTAAGAGAAGAGACGCTCTTATTCTATGGAAAAAACTTATACTATGCCAAGAATTATAGATATAATTTCAAATAAAGATGGGATGCTTAGCATGGTTATTTTGGAAATCAATACGAAGTATTATACTTTGATTAATACATACTGGATACCAGGACTAAGTACTAAATATGTTGACAAATATCTGGACCTGCTTACTTGAAATGCAAAAGAGAAATTATAGCAACAGGTGATTTTAACTGCCTATTATCAGGCAATTATACTTGTAAAAATGGTAAAATAAAACTAACATCTCAAGCCAAGAAGTTAAGTGACTTTACAAACCAGATGAATCTTAAAGATATACATAGTCTAAGAGAACATTATTCCTTATTCTGTACTCACTATTCTTATTGGTTTGGTATACAAATAAACACTGATAAGGTCTTCGTATCAAATAATACATAAGCAAAAATAACTGATGTATCTATAATGACTTGTCCACTTTCAGACCATAATGCTATAAACTTTACATTAACTATGCATACAGATGATTTAAGATTTCTACAGAGAATTCCTGCTTACATAACTAAGTTAAAAGACCTTAGGGAATGGATAATGAAAGAAATAGACATGTTTATGGAAACAAATGATAAAGATGAAGTGACTGATACTATACTATGGGACACCTTTAAAGTTTATATACATAGTAGAATAAAATATTGGTACCTTATAAAAGGAGAGAGTGGGACAAAGAACTTTTAGACTTATAAAACAAACATAGTCAAGATAAAAATGGTTGCAAAACTAAATAACAAAGTAACACATGATGGAATTACTAAAGTAAATCAAAAATACATAGAAGTTCTGAATCATAAGGTCACCATAAACCTGGAAAAATTGAAATTACAATCTTATGCTGTAAATCCTAAATATCTACATAAAATAGCAGTAAGATCCAAAAAGTAAACGATCAAAATCTTATTAATGAGATTAAATATAAAAGTGATGGTTCAGTTAAGAGCACAACTAACTTAATGGGCATATTAGAAGTGTTCAAAAACTACTATAAAGATATAAATAATAACACACCACGTTTGGAGACACATAATGTCATAACTACTTTTATTCAAGAAAATATAACTACTAAGGTGTCAATGCTGCACAATAACATATTAAATAAACAAATAACACTAGCAGAAGTGAAAGAGCAAATAAAAAATTTAAAAGATAACAAAGCTCCTCGACAGGATAGAATAATTCCCGAACTATATACCCATTGTATAAATATTCAATTATCTCCCCCATTTTAAAACAAGGTAAGTACTCCAAATCTTGTGATTCATATAGGCCAATTTTGTTACTAAACACTGATTATAAAATTTTCATGACAATATTAGCTAATAGGATAAAGAAAATATTATCTAATCTAATACATAATGATCAGACAAGGTTCATTCTTCATAGAAAAGTGCAAGATAACATTATTAAATTACTAGCATTAATAGACATATAATACAAATACAAAAAAATAAACTAACTATTAACAGCCTAGACATAGAAAATGGTTTTGATTCTATTGGTTGGTCTTATCTACAAAGAATTCTAATTGGTTTTGTATTCTCCTCAGATTTTGTCAACTTATCAATGAAAATTTATAGTGGGGCACAAGCTTACGTGAAAATCGGATCATGTCTATCCTCACCACTAGAAATCTTCAAGGGAACTAGACAAAGTTGTCCTTTGTCACCATTATTGTTTGCTCTTTCAGTGGAACTTTTTGCTACATATATCAGAAACAAGCAAAATATAAAAGGCTTTCAAGCTAATAAGGACTATTGTCCTAAGATACAATTATTTGCTTATGATATGTTGTTAACTTTGGGTGATATTGATGGTTCTTTGCATGATGTTATAAATACCGTAAGCAAGATTGAAAGAATTTCAGGGCTAAATTTAATCAAAATAAATCCAAAACATTACTAATTAACTAAAAGCTCAACAAAAACCTAAGAGAGAATAGCTTGTTTAATTGGGGGAGTGATGTAATAGAATATTTGGGTGTCAGTGTAAAGAGTACATGGAAAGAGTCTGTTAAACTAAACTACAATAATTAAATAACCACCATTAGTGAACTAATCAAAAATGGAATAAAATGTTCTTTCCAATGGAGGATAGGCTCTCTTTAATTAAAATAATAATTTTATCTAAAATTTTGTTTTATGTACAGTCATTGATACTACCCCCTCCCTAAAACATATTTAAAAAAATTAGATTCCATGCTACTTAAATATTTATGGTTCCCCTTAAAAACCAAGGATTGCATATACATGGCACATTATAGCTTGGAACAGTAATGGGATAGCATTCCCTTGCTTAGATCTTTATTCCAAATCAGTTATGATTAATGTAATATTACATTGGATCTCAACTACTATATATCTGGCTGGAAAATAATGCATGAGATTCATATAATGGATGTCAGAACTATAGAAAATCAGTTTAAGGAACAATATGGAATAAGTAGAGTTCATTGACTTTCACATGAATTTTGTTTATTTAATAAGAAGTTTGATCATTTTTCTTATGGCATTAATCAAATATTTAATAACTTATATATAATTGATTGTAATTACAACATTAAACAATTCCTATTTCTTATATTCCCTATACCATACTTCCCTGATTGCCTAGATTCTTTCAACATCAATGTGATGCAAAAATTAAAAGAAAATAACTCGATATTCTGGCATCAGTTTATTAAAAATAAGACTATTAAACCACTAAACTCTCTTCTATGTAGTTTTGATAATAGTCAGGACAGTTGGTTGTTTATACACTCATTACAGCAATTTATAGAAAACAAAACGAGAGTATCAATCAACCTAGAGACTGAATCTATACATAGTTTGAGCCACCTTTTTATTAGGTTGTCTTGAAAAGACAGATGATCAAAAATTAAGTATCTCGCTTATCTATATGATAATAAGAGAAGACACTCTAAAGTTTGAGTCAGACTTTTGGAATTACTATGTAAAGATTAATGAAGAACACATATCTGATGAATCAAAAAAACTGTTATTGAAATCTACATATGGTACCTCTTCATTATATTGGAGATTGTATACATGGAAATTTATGAAAATTAGTTTCTATACTCTACATAAAATAAATCATATGCTCAAAAACAGTGAAAGTAAATGTTGGAAATGTGATGAATTACTAGAGACCAACTGGGTTTGCATGTTCATTGAATATAGAAATGATGTTCACTACTGGAAAGACCTCAAATATTTTGTAAAGGCTTTATGGACTGATAATTGCCATATTTCTAACTCACTAATCCTATTCAATGTTCCTATACCTAATGTAATACCTAAATCTCAGATTCAGTTACTCTGATCAATTCTTGCAATTGCCAGAAAAGGTATTACATTGAACTGGAAAAGTAAACAAGATTTGATGTTTAAAGAATTTATTAATTTAGCAAATGTTTGCAAAAAAAAGAACTGCAAACCTTTTGTTATAGAACCCATAACATTACTCATAAAAAATAGCATGGCAAAAAATTGGAAAACCTTTTGAACAAATACAGACAACTTCTCATTGATAAAATGATTGTTTATCATGGATGAATGTAAATATTCTAAATAGTTTTGTCATTGTTTTATTGTATTTGTTATATGTAGATTTGTGTACATTTATAATGAAAACAAAATAAAAATGTTTTTGGAAAAAACATACAAAAGGAAAACTTCAATTTAATATACTATGTATGCATGAACTAAGAACATGACGTTGTATACAGTTTACAAAGATTTTTATCTAAAAAGACTTGTTGTTTCTTTCAGCTTTTCCAGGTTAGGGGTCGCCACAGTAGAACTCCGGCCCGCTAATGATTGGTAGTTGATTTTTACGTGCCGAGTTACCAGCCCTGGTGCACAACCTTCAACGGAGGTACGCCCATTCATGCATGTCTCCATGTAGAAGATGCTCTAGCTGAGAATCGAACAGGACAGCATCTTACTGTGAGGTGACAACGCTACTGCAGCACCACCACCACGGTTAGTTTAGAAAAATTGATTAATCCTAATAATTATTTGTTACTATGAGTAAATGCAGGACTGTAATGTCATTAAAGCAGACAGGAAAAAAAAAGATGCATTTAAAACTGTCACTGTCAGAAATATATTTGTAATTCTCATTTAAATATAAATGTAACTCAGATTAAATTAATCACTATTTACAGTGTAACATGCTTATAAGACTTTTCAGTTTAAAAAAATGATTGCTAAATGAATGGAAACACAGTTTAAATGATCATTCTTGAATCTGACTGGCTGTTAGAGTTCATTGAAGAGAAACAGGTTCAGAGGTCACACCTACTTCCTGGAAGATAACAGATTGTTTCTCATGAGTCTGTGAGCCAATAGAAGCCTTCAAAAGCTTGAGCTTGTCATAAAAGTTGTCAAAAGTCCATCAAATATGTAAGCAGGTGGGAATTTTCTAGTGAAGTGAAGCTTTTAAGCATAACTTGTAAAATGAAGAATATCTAAAATAAAGGCTCCAAACTACCAACCATACACAGTTATAAGATATATTAGCTAAATGGACCACATTGCAGTAATTCAGTTAAGTAGTAAATGCATATATAATAATAAAATGTCAGCACTTTCTTTTTAAATTGCTTAACAGTAACACAGTAAGCATTTCTCTCTCCTCTGCAGTGATTAAATACCATGACATTAGGACTAAAACAGAAACAGAAGACACATACATGAAGAAATAAGTATAGGATATAAAATAAACATATATAAATATATGAAATGATTAAGTGATTTTATACAATTTCACTAGCACTATGCCATGTATATAAAGAGATAAAAGTACAAAATAGTTTGCAGTTGGATAAGATTTTGATTTACTTGAATTTTGAGTTTGTTTGTGACTTTCGGCTTTTCCCAATTAGGGGTTGCCACAGCAGAACTCCGGTTCGCTAATGATTGGTAGTGGATTTTTATGTGCCCGGTTACCAGCCCTGATGCACAACCTTCAATGAAGGCACGCCCCATTCACGTATGCCTCCACACAGAAGATACTCTAGCTGAGAATCGAACGGGACAACATCTTGCTATGAGGTGAATTTTGAGTAATATGTATATATTATTTATAAAGTTAGCATTGTTGTGGAAAAGATAGTGGGAGAGAAAAAGTTACATTACCTTCTGTGTATGATTCCACATTATTTAGAAGGGAGAAAACAAAAATGTGCATGAAATGTGAAGTTATGTATAAACATTTGTCTCTGTTTTTTTTTTCTTTAATAGTCCACTCATTTTTGAAGCTTGTCTTTTTAAGTTGATTGAAGAATCCATGGGTTCAGGTTGACTTAAAATGTTCTTTTTTTGGACAAATGTAAATGCTTCTTCGAGAGAGTCAAAAGTTTTCTTTCCTTCTGGCAGAAATAGTCTTATTCTTGCTGGCATTATGAGTTGTGCTTTGATTCCTTCCTTTTTTAATGGTTTTATTAGAGGGACGCATGCTTTTCTTTTGGACATTACAAGGGGTGAAAAGTCATTGTCACCTGATAGTTTGGTCACCAATTTTTGATGGAGCAAGGGACCAGGCAGTTCTTAAAACAAGATCTTTGTCTCAAGTGCAGATAAATCTTACAATAATAGATCTTGGACAGCTGTTTTTACTGTATACAGACATTGTAGTTAAATAACTGCGTACCATTTCTATCCCAAAGGATAGTGCTTCAGGTAGGTTTAGGATTTTAGGAATCCAAGAAGTCAGGAAATTAATCATATTGTCCCCCTCCATCTGCTCTGGGATGCTATAGATTCTTATGTTGTTTCTCCTGGTTCTATTCTCAATGTTGTCTATCTTTTCAATGAGTCTGATGTTTTCTTGAAGAAGAAAGTTTATGTTATTCTTTTTCTGTTAACCTGTAGTCTATATCTGTTACAGAATCTTCCAAAGCAGCAATCTGAGCAGTTTGTTGTTTAAGGACTTTATTTAATAAGGCAATTTGTTTGGTGGTATCTTCTTTTATATTGTCTACTTTTAAGTTTAATTTGCCTACTTTACCCACCAAGCCTTGAACTGTAGTAAGGATTGCCTGTATTTCTTTCTTCATTGGAGTTTCTTGCTGAGAAAATATTGAGCTGCTTATCTTCCTTTGTGAATGTGGTTTCAATGTCCCTTCGATTTGAAAGTTTAACAGGAAAGTATGAAAAATAAAAATTTAAAATAAAAATAAAAAAAAATGTAGCTTAAAATTACACCAACTTGTAGCTTACGTCTTCCAGAATCTGATTTTAGTAGTTTCAGTCCTTTGTGGTAAAATTAAATAAAAAATTCTATCAGGAAAAAATTAAAACTGCAGAGCTCAAGAACTCTGCTGTTTTCAGCTTGCACAGGACAGTGATTACAAAACTTTTCGTGTGAACTTTTCTGAAAGTTGTGTAATCACTGTCCTGTCATCAGTGCTTCTTTTTAAGGTCTTGGCCATTTTCTTTCTGTACCTTTTATTTCAAATGTTGGGTGTTATACATATCTTCATGCTAGAAATCCAGTATGGTTTACTCATGGCACCATTCTCAGTATTACCTGATATACATTCAGTGTTGCCATTTCGCAGATTACCTGATGAGTTAGGCTAACTAAGGATCATATGATATGGTACCAAATCCAGATGACTGATGTGAATAAAGGGATGCAGTAGGTACTACTCCTAAGTATCCAAATTAGTGGCACATGGTTGATGAATCACATTACAAAAGTGCACATACCAGACTAAACAACTGATTGCATACTTCTCCAGTTACTGAGATCTTTTCATACTCTTTATATTCATCTATCTATCTATATGCCTAGCTATCTCACTACGTATCCACATAGCTGTATTTACAAACAAAGCACACACACAAACACACACACACACACACACACACACACACACACACACACACACACACACACACACACACACACACACACATTTACATACTGCACAAACTCCAAATACGTACATGTAATTTGCAGGATCAATATTGGTTCACAGGTTCATAGGAGAATACTGCGCAATTATACTCAGGGAAAAGTTTAAGCCTAGCCAGGTTACCCATTTGTCAATTAGCTATGTTATCCAATAAGTGTATAACTATCCCTACTATAATTTAATTTAAATAATTTTCATTTGTAAAGGATTAATTGTTGGGTCACACTGTCAGTTTATTAGAAAACCCTAATATAGTTAGGACATTTCAGCAACCACATATCATTTGTTTGGAAAAAGGAGACCAGATCAAGCAGTGAAAACTTGCACAGACACAGAGAGGCCATGCAGACTTTGCACACAAGGTACACTAAGTGGGATCGCAACTGGAGAGCCTATCACTGTGAGGCAACAAAGGAAACTAATACTTGTCAGTTGTTCACAGTGTGATTTGTATGATAAGTGCTCTCTCATTATTATCTCTGTCTGCCTCTGTCATACCCTGTTATTATTGTCCACCAATACTGCAGTTGTCATTTGAGTTATGCTGTAGTGTAGAGGGATAACGCCCTAAATACGTCCCTGGTGACATGGGTTCAAATGAAGGCTCAGGCACCTGAGGCTTGTCAGAGGAAGCATGTACATGCTTACCCTGGACCGAGGGCACACACCTGGATGCACCTTGCATTAGATTTCTGTTGGAGACCAGGTACCTTCAATGAGGCATTGGACTAAGTGGGAACAGATGGGTGGCATTTGCTGAGTCACAGCAGATAAAGAACGATGTGCCACATATCCTTACTGCATGTCTACCCACCTGCATGTGGCAGTCATGTATGAGGGGGGTGTCAGGGCATAGATACAAATACAACTGATAGTAATATGATGCTGCACCCGTATGCCTCAGTCTGATGTACAGCCATGGACATTGGTTGAAATATCTCCAGCTGCATATAGAGGAGCCTGGGAGTCATAGTGTATGAAGAAGAGACACTTGCAGCAGCTGTTTGGTAGCTGTAGGGAAAAAGAACCACAACAAAAAAGTATTACACCTGTCATTTGGCATTCACAAATGCTTCTTTTGCTACTACTTTTACAAGCAACCATCTAGTTATAGTAAAATATTTTACAGTGGTAATTTTTAAACTTTTCACCTAATCATCATCAGCCTCTGCCATAATGCTTATTACATCTGAAGCCATTAGCCTGACATGACTGATCTCCAGTGTTTTTTGTTGTTGTTGTTGTTCTAATCCTAGATTTACCTTATGATCACAAACGTCCCTTTTAACACTAGGAATTATATGGGTAAGTGATCTTTTTTTAGCTGATGCCTGACTTTCTATACTCTGTTGTCAGTAAGCCATTTACCTAGCCCTCAAAGATACTTTTAATGGCTATTTATATTTATCAAGGAAAGTTCACTAATGAATAGGAAGTGTTGCCATTCCTTCCAAATCTAATTTTATAACTGCAGTGTTGGCTCCTTTCCTTTGTGCTAGCCAGCTACTATTCTTTTATAATATAGTCAACTTACTTAATGGGACAGCCAAGTGTCATTGCTTTTTGGCTTGTTAACCAGTACAACACTAATAAATCACAGTCATAAAGTAAAGCCAGCTATAAACCCAGCAAACCTTCTGTTTAATTTGCTGAAGCTTCTGTTGAGCTTTTTTCCCCACTTATTTATTATTATGTAAATTCAGATACAAGGCAACACTTGTAAAGATGACCTGGCTGACTGCATTTTTCAGTGAGGAAATGTTTTGTATGAGACAAACCAGTCTGTACATTGATTGCCTTTTTAAATCTGCACCTTTGCCTTTTCTAGCCTGTCATTTCAGCTAAAAGCATCTGTCTTACAAGCAACACACGAATGACAGATGTTGGATTCAGCAGCACATTACAGCAGCTATAATTATTTTAGCTTCTACTGCCACTGATAATTAGAAAAAAAAAACAGAAACATCATATTCACCTCAAGTGACAGCAGTTTTTCCTGTAAATCGGTTATTTAGCTCAGCACAGCATCAATTCATAATTATTGAATGTTGTACTTTTAATATTCATCTTCTACTATAGAATTTAGAAGAAACTCCTCCTACCTGTCACATAATCTGCAGTTTGATTTCCTTTATATCACACAGGCATATTTATGGTAATGCAGGGCATAATATGAACCAATGATCTGTTGTGGGTTGTTCCAATTTAAATGTATGTAGGCACATTTAATGAACATCTTCTTGATTTATTTGCTTCAGGAACTTGTGTTTAAGCAATATTAAAATATGCTTGTCAAAGACACTCACATAGTAGGAATGTCTGCAATTCTATATGTAAAATAAACTGTTGTAATATGCCCTCATTTGGAAGAATCCCAGGTCACTTCAAAATAACTGTCTAGCCTACAGTAGTGTGGTTTATAGTCTATCAGCAACCATGTGCCTCTCATGCAAATGCCCATGTGAGCCAATCAAAAGTATTTATTTATTTATTTACTTATTGATAGCTCGATTGATTGACTAAAATGTGTTTACTGGGAAAGTCTGACTGAGCAGTGCCCCTTATCTGCATCAGCCCGGGGGAGAAAAGCTGCGTTATACAAAACACATCATGGACATCGTTTGCATGTTTACATCATTTACAATCTTCTTCGTGGCCATCAGTTCCATACATCATTTAGAAACAGTTTTGATTGAAAATAACAGTTGCCTTGGCTGTATATGAAGAGTTTTTTTTAATGCAGAGAGGTATATGCAGTGCGATTTGTTACTAAAAAGACATGTTCAAAATCTAGAGCACAGAAAGTTAAGATAATGAGTCAGAGCAGTCTAAAGAAAGGAAGGGGGGGGGATTGACAAAGGAGGTAAAAGAGAGGAGATAATAGAGACAAGTATAGTTGTGATAATAGTACATTGAGTGGTCACAGTTTAACCAGGCTTGGTACAGGTGCAGTGCCATTTATCAATCAGGTGTTCCCTCAATTTGCATTTAAAGTCTTTTAGATGGCAGACTGTTCTTAAGTGGAGTGGGATGGTATTCCAGCTATTAGAAATGCACTGTGAATACAGTAAGTATCCTGCCTTGCTGTTCGGTTTAGTTAAGGGAGAGTAATGTTTTCTCAGTGGAGTGTAGAGGTCTGTTAGTAGTGTAATGTTGAATGATGGAGTGAAGAGGTCATGCCTAAGTTTGAAGGCTGTAAATAATTTACAGCACAATAGAGAATTATTTAGTTCAAGCCAGTTGGGTTGTTTTAAAGAGAGTCAGTGGTGTCATTTATATTGCTGGTCAGTTGCAAATTTGGCTACTTTATTGTAGCATTGCTCTAGTTTGGCTGGTTGAATGGAGGTGAGATTGTTTAGGATAGGAAAGGATATAATATGGTGGGGAGTAGAAAAGAAGAAGCTATGTTTTCTCTAGCAGAATCAGTGAGATAGTGTTTTACTCTATAGAGGCAGCCTAGATTTTAGTGTATCTTCATGATGGCTTTCTAAAGATGGACATCACATTTCAGATGGCTGGCTAAAATCACACCTAGCAGTTTGGTGTGGGATAGCAGACCTTTATTCTTCTTGGATGACAGCATATTAAAGATAGTGTTTTGGGAGGAGAGAGAGTTGTTGGATGAATAGTAGTAATATATTTGTTTATTTATTTGATTCAGGAGGAATTGTGAGTTGTCAAGTCAAGCTTCTAGGGAGGAGAAGGATTTCTGGGTGAGTGATCAGAACATGGGCAGTGTTCTATCAGCACATATTAGAGTGGAGTCATCTGTATGATGTACTATGGTAGCATCTTTGGCTACTGTGTTTACATCATTAATAAAAAAAAAAAAAGTCAAACAGTTGTGGTCTTAACATGGAGGCTTGCAGAACTACGATGGCTATAGGAAGGAAAAAGGAGACAGGGTCTTACAATTTCACTGCTTCAGACCTCTTAGTCAAGTAACTAAGAAACCAGTTACAGCAGAGAGTCAATTAGCCAGACTAATTGTGACCTAGGGTAATTCGGATAATCAGACTGTTCAGATAATCAAACATATAATTGAACTGGACAAAAAAATTCTAAAATCTTGTTTCTTTCTCCATGCAGGAATATACTTTTCAACCATCCAGTGATTCCAGTGGACAATAAAGAATATTTTTCACACTTGAGCTGGCTGCATACTCAAAACCATGCTCGAGTGAATACATGCGTTTACATTTTCAGAGTTTATGGCTTTTCCTACCCCTAAACTTTGGATGGCCGGTTTGGATAATTGACATTTTGGATAATCGATGTTTAGATAATCAGCTCCCTACTGTCAGTGAGAAGGGTGGTACCCCATAGGAAGAGAGTTTAGTTAGGAGTGTTTGATGACTGAATGCATCAAATATGTTGGGTAGATCCAGCAATAGAGTTGAGGTTAGAAGACCTGAATTTCTATTGTGATTTATATATCTGTGAACCTTAGAAGAGCAGTTTTTGCACTTTGATTGGGTAGGAGACCATATTGTGAAGGATAGTGAAGGTTAGGAGAAATAATATATGCAGTAAGTTGAGAGTGATGATATCTTTCCAAGATTTTGGATAAGGGTGAAAGAATGGCAATTGGTCTGTAGTTTGTGAGCTCAATTGATGAGCCGCCTTTATGGAGTGGTATTATACAGGATTTTTTTCATAGGGGCAATATTTTTCTTGGATACTGTATTTTATTAAAACTGAGATGGGATATGCAATGCTATATGCAATGTGTTTGAGAGATTCAGTGGAAGTTGGTCAGGGGCAGTGTTTGTTGCCTTAACGGTGCATAGGTCATTTTTTAAATTATAGATGTGAAGGTCTGTTGTGGCTTAAATGACTGAGGTAGGATAGCTAGATTTATAGCAGTTTTGTTTGGTATGAAGGAGGTTACTTTATTTATAAATGTGAGTTAAACTGTGAAGCAGCGCTTTGGGAGTTATTGGTTGGAGATGGGGTGGGTTGGATTGAGCTTCAAGGACTCAGTAATGTATGTATGCATTTCAATTTTTTTTTTTGGATTCTTTGATGATGAATTTTGGGTGTTGCTATAATATTTTTTGTCCTGTTTTATGCATTGCTTGCTATGGTTCCTTAACTGCCTGTTTTGTTGCAGGAATGTTTGAGGCTAGGTTGTAGCCATGATTTCCAGGTTTTATCTGTAAGTTGCATGAGTTGCTTTGATTTTTTTTTTTAGTTAAACAAGTGGCTGGTTTGTTTTCAGCTGTTTTGGTTCTTAATGGTGCTTGGTCTGCCAGAATATTTAGAAATATTGTATTAAATGTGTATACTGTTTCATCCAGGGCAAGAATTTTAAGTGGAGCTCATTTGATCAGGACCAGGCTGGACATAAAAGTTTCTTTACTGAAATTACTGAGGATCCTGACTGTGTTATAGTGATGACACGTTTGGGGCTGTTTGGAGTTCTTGATTATGTAACCTAGTTGGTGGTCACTTAGGCTATCAGGTAGGATACCACCTGAGGTTGCATTGTTCAAGTTGAATGCTAGAATTCAGTCCAGCATGACCTTTTTGGATGTGCTCTTGTTAATTTTTGTTAAAGTCTCAATCAATTGAATAAAGGTCTATAGCTGAAATTAATTTGCTGTATTTTCTAAGACTGTCTTTTTCCAGTCTATGTTTTCATCTCCTAGCAAGATGATTTCAAGCCTTATGTTGGCCGAGATCCAGAAGATGATTTCTTCCAGAATGGGAATGTTGCTACCAGGTGGTACTTATAGACCTATGATAGAGATTTCTGAGCATTCAGTCTGAGCAGTGAGATGGGAAGTTTGACATTGTTGAAAGTGGGTCTAGTATCATGATAAGCAGGAGATCTAAAACATTTCAAAGGAAAAAAGCAACTCTATCTTGCCTGAGTATATTATAACCAGGTGGAAGTATCTCTTTATCTTTTGTAATTGGCTTTAAGCAGGTTTCTGTGGCTATGAAGAGATCATGGGATAGTGGACTATACAGGCATGAACTTCTATGATTTTGTTCTAGAGACATCTTAGTTTACTGAGTAGTATTTTCATTCTTAGATGGTTGGAGAGCTAGGCTGCTGCATTCTTGGCATGTGTGGGGGCTGCTTATGTGGGGTCTGGGGGTTAGATGAGTGGGTCCAGGATTTGGGTGCATATACCCTCCCAGTATTATTGTCCAGTTAGCTGTAGGGCTATTAAAGAGCCAGTTTTGGTTTGGCTTGAGTTCATACACAATTTTCGATAATGGTGGAGTATGTGCTGCTTGCATGTATTTCAGGGTGTAAATGTAATTATTGTTGCTTAGGTTGGAGGAAATATTAGAGAAATGCATTGTGCTATTCTGGTTTAATTATAATGTGGAAGGTTTAGGTAAGTAAAAGTGGGAGTGGGACTTGTGACATCTGGTTGAGAATGGAGTATAGTGAAAAGTGCTCATGATAAAATATGTAGCAGATCATATATATATATATATATATATATATATATATATATATATATATATATATAAAAGTAAGCAAGTACATATTGTAATATGTTAAATTTCATTTGCACTCCCCCTTACTGAATATGTTTTTAAAGATTATGTGCAAAGGTATATTCCATAATGTTTCGGCTTGCAGTAATTACGTTTTTCTTATGTAAAATGGGCTTTCTGATTCTAAAATATATAGCTTTTACTGTTTCTTCAGTGGAAGTATATTTATTAAGTTTAATGAACTTATATTTGTGTTTCTTGTTTGCTGAAAAGCTGCCAGGTACTTCCGGATTCAGAATAATGTGATCCTGCATTATGATGATGTAATAACAGGTGGATAAACTGCTTGTGCTCACTAGGCATGTTTAGGTAAATCTGCAGCAGAGTTCAGCACATAAAATGTAATAGACTGCAGCACAGTTATTCACTCACTCATTCAGGCAATCAGATAATAAATCAATAAATAACTGAATGCATTTATACTCAAAAAGTAACAAAACAGAAATGGAATATGAAAAGATTCCTAACAAAGTGAATAATGCTAAGCATATAGTGTAATGTATGGCACTTGGCATACAGAGTAGTAACACTAACAATGATAACAATGTAATAAATAATTAACTGCTGTGTGGTCATCAGTCATAGGAAGAAAACTAGGGGTATTTGAATCATCATAATCATGGCCTACAGTAAAATATGTTTATGTCAGTGTGTTATTTTTATTTATTTATTTTGACATTTGTTGACTGGGTAAGTCTTACTGAGCATGACCCCTTTTTCAGCAGAGGCCCAGGGAGAAAAGCACCAGAAGTAGAATACATTGAAAATACACATCATAATTAAGATTATAGACAACTACTGAATACAATCATGAATGTAAAATACAGCCATAGTTGTATCTACAAACAAAAAATATATTTAAATACATTACAGTTTAGCTGAGACAGTAGGCAGTCATGTATATTAGTATAAATAAACATATGGTAGTTACTGTGGCAGCAAGTTGAACAGATAAGCATATTACATTGACGGGATTAGTATAGCGATGAAAAATAAATAGTCATTGAGAACAGGTAATTAAGGCAGTATCTGGTGCAAAGCTGGACTGCCTGCAGTAACACATTCCATATGTTGTAGAGATGTACTACAGGCTTTGGGAGTCAGTGGGAGATGGAAAGCCTAGGACTAGGAGCCATCTTCTAAACTCTTGTGGTGATGGCTTGCAGTTTTCTGTTTTAAAAATAGATTTGATTCCTTGGTAGACCAGTGACTGTGCATTCTGTCCCTCATCTTGGATGGGGGAATTCAGGTATAATGACCATGATACCTTACAGGTGTAGATTTTGCACAGCTTCATGGCAATGTAGTTCTGCTTGTTAAGTCAAACACAGTTACCTGCCAGGAATACCAGTTCTGACATACAGGTGGAGCTTTTGCACTGGAAAACTTTGACCAGACTCATCTGCCCCTGCAAATCCTCAGGTATGTTTGGTCTGACCAGACTCATCTGCCCCTGCAAATCCTCGGATAAGCTTGGTCTGCACTTATGATAGGCAATGAGTTTCAGCAATAATGTTAACAACCTGACTGCCTGTTCCTGGTGTACTGAGAGTCCTTTAAATTCAACTCCTTGAGTTAATGAACTGCACACAGTTTGCCCCCTTCTGATATCATCTGGAGGTGTTACCAAATATCAGAGAATCAGGAAGCAACTGGACAGCTGCTCAGCATGCATTACATTCAAACACGTTTTTTTAACCTAATAAATGTTATGCAACTAAGGTAAAAATGACATATTTTAGAATCAGAAAGCCCACTTTTTGGGATGAGAGCATAATTACAGCAAAAAGAAATAGTTAAAAAAACAAACTTTCCACATGATCTTAACTCTGCATATATGTGTATTTTCAGTAAATCTGTCACCTTCACATATTCCTCGAGGATGTCGATTCCTAAGTACACTTGGATCACAGAAGAAACATACTGATGTGTAGAATTATCTTATCTATGCAATGATTAGGCCATATGGCTAAGCAAATTTTCCCTTTGGTTGTCTGCCTCCATATATAATGATTCAGACAGATTTCTTCCATGACCAATTTTCTATTCATAGCTTGGAAGTAGATTTTTTTACCACCCATTTTTATTTATTGCATTTATCTATTTTTCAATTTATTTAGTGTATGGGCTGATCAGTCTGACCTAGGCTTAGACAGGACAGATGATTCCTTAACGTCACAGAACATCAACAGCTGGATACATACAATGTAAATACAACAGTTTAACAGTTTCAATTAATATTCATTCGTATAAGTAAATATGATAACAAGACAAGACAAGTGACGAGTAAATCATTTCCATCTCACTGCTAGGCGTGCCTGACAGAGTCAATAAAGAACAGTCAAAGTCTAGATGGATGAGGTTAGTCAAGAGAAGAAGAACTGCAAAGACAAACAGTTATGGATTTATCATAGCAGAAGTTAGCAATTACTGTCTCTGTTTCTAACTTTTAGAATAACATAATGTTTCATAAATTTAAAAGTGACTATATCATAAGCCCTGAGATATGTAATATGCTAACAGTTTGTGATGCTGAAGTGAGAAAAGTGACTAGTCTCTTCGAGTAGAAACATGGATTCAGCTAGCTTCCAGATTCTCCATGGACAAGTTGGGGTGTGCAGATGGAAAGAGGTAAGAGAAAGACTAACAACATTCTGACTTTTGGATGATAATTTGTGGCCTCCCAGTGCAGGTTTTCCCACTTTCAGAGTCAAAAGAATACTGCAGTCAAGGAGATGAACTCAAATGACTGCACATAGAGATGTGTAAATATCCTGGATTCTCTGGTGTGTGTGTGTGTGTGTGTGTGTGTGTGTGTGTGTGTGTGTGTGTGTGTGTGTGTGTGTGTGTGTGTGTGTGTGTGTGTGTGTGTGTGTGTCCAGAATTAAAGCTCCATAAAATGATAATTCAGGTCCCACAGTGTGGTGGTGCTTGACTACCATGAGCAAGCAATGAATTGACAATCTGAATTTTTTAGAGTAATTTGAAGTTTAATAGTTTCTTTTTGTGGGTCATTGGGGATTGTGATATCCCTCTTGAGGTTGTTATGTTTCTGACAAAGGTTAGTACTCCCCTGCAATTTATAACAAGTCTAAATGCATGATAGGGGCTGTAGAGCAGAGCATATGTTGTAACTTTAATCTGCATTTCCAAGTGTAGGCACATGCATATAAATAGTGAGCACATGCAGGCAGCAGTGCATTTTGAGAGAACAGCCAGAGTGTTAATATGTATGAGTACAGTAGTCGGTCTGTTTGTACATTTATTTAAGTTTAAGTTACTAAGCCTTAATCCTGATGTGTTTGTATATAATAAAGCTGCTTGAACTGAACCCACAACTGTTCATCTGCTTTATCCTGACCAGACAAGTGACATGTTGTCAGAACAAGGATTGAGAGTGCAACTTCTTCGAGCCACGAGGTGCAGAATTGATGGTGAAGGTATATTGAGCAGGTTGGGTGATACAGTGTTCAGATGATTAAAAAAGCACCAGAAACAAACTTCAGGTAACCAAAACTCACACTTGATTAATTTTGCAAAGAAAATGATACAAAGCATTTGTAAAGCACAAAATACATTATTAATCTAATGAGTAGCACAGAACATATTATTAATCAAACAAAAATCACAAAACACATTGTTGATTAAACAAAGTGTTCAAAACCACAATATTTGATAAAATTATCAGAAATACTTATATGGGGCTCAAAATTACCTCTGAGTTGCATAACAAGCATCTTTAAAGCAAAACGAGCACAATAAAAGTGTAATGGGCATGGTAAAAGGTCAAATGGGCATAACAAGTATAATAAAAGGGCAGAATAAGCTTAGAAAAGCAAGGCAACTGCAAGTTTTTTAGTAAATGACAATGTTTTGGCATAAGCTATTGTTTCACATTGACTGAAGCCATTCAAAGGATAACTAGAGTTGTTTGAAATATCTCAGAGTTTGAAAAGTGTTTGCAGTGTGTACTTTATTACAGTGAAGTTATTTTAAAGAGAAAGAGTGTACTTTGTAAAAAGTGCAGTTATTTTGCAAAGTGCAGTCAAATTACAGCCATTTCAAAAGTTTCTTGTCCTGTGTACATTTATTCACAGAGTACTGCCATTTCAAAGTATTTCTTACACTGTACAGAGTTATTTTGCAAAGTACAGCCATTTTGAAAAGTTTCTTGTGCTGTAGACAGTTCATTTCCAAGTGCAGTCATTTTGAAGTGTTTCTTATACTGATAAAGGGTGGTTTCACAAAGTACAGCCATTTTAAAGTATGTTTGTGCTATGGAGACTTATTTGGCAAAGTGCACTTTTTTCAAAGAGTCTGTTGTGCTATTGGGCATAATTACAAATTCTGGCATGCATTTCTGGCATATATATGTGTGTATGTTTGTTCATAATTTCAAGCAGTATTACTACTGTGTGTTGATATGGCAGAGGCATTTCACAGACCCAGTCCAATTGTGTTTGATCATAGCATTGCAGAGAGTTGGAGTGTATTTGAGCAGGAATATGACATTTTTATACAAGCAGCTTTTCCTGACAGCGTTGCATGTATGAGGGCATTTATTTTGCTTAACTTAGTGGGGTCAGAAACCATTGGAAGAGAGCATGCCTTTGTGTATACACCAGCAGTATATGCAGAAGAGGGGGAAAACTGCAATATAGTGGTACTGGCTGAATCAAGAGAGGACCATGAGTGCTTGAAATGTACATTTAGAGAAATGTGTAACCCCCAGACATATGTTACATTGGAGAGGCACCTATTTTATACAAGAGAACAAAAGCCAGGAGAAACTTTTGCAGCTTATATTACTGACTTGAGAAACAAAGCTAAAATATGCAGATTTGGTGGTTAGAAAGATGAGTTGATAAAGGACAGGCTTTTGTGTGGTGTTAATAATGCTGTAGTGAGAAAGATTTTGCTTCGTGACAGTGATTTAGCATTGAGCAAGGATATAGAGATTTGTCAAATCCATGATCTTACAGAAAGGCACACAAGTATACTTGCAAGTGATAAGAGCATGGTTTCAGCAGCCTCTAGAACAAGTGTAGGCAGCATGCAGGATGTAACTAGTAGAAGTAGGCCTAAGCACATGGCAGTTGCAGCCCCTGCAGGTTTTTCAGGGAGGACCCGTATCTTCGCAGCAAGTTCTAAGACTAGCTCAGTAAAATGGACATGCTCAGTGCAGTATAAGGGTGAGTTAGCAAACCCCAAATCAAGTCTGTCAACTGTCATAATTGTGGTGTCAATCATGAGTCTAAAAGAGAGAAGTGCTTAGCATTTGGTCAGCAATGCCACAAGTGCAAAAAATGAAACTACTTTCAAAAGTTTTATAAATCAAGCAAGCCTCATTCAGTTATTAAGAAAGGTCACTCAAAAAGCAAGTTTATCATGTAGAAAGCTGCAACTCTACTTTCTAACTAGATGGTGTATCAGTGGTTGGTGAAAAGATTAATGCAGTAGATTTGCTGGCAAAGAACAAAGTGTTTTGTACTGCCCTGATGAATGGTAAACCCAGAGAGCTTAAAGTAGACACTGGTTCAAAGTGTAATGTTATGTTGGCAGAAATATTTGCTAGAGTAAGAGCTGGCGGACAGCTTAATTTAGCTAATTGTGTGAAGCATGTTGCTTATGGAGGTAAAGAGGTTCAAACTGAAGTCTCAATAGCACTTTTATGCTATTCAGCTGGGAACATTTACAGCTTGCAATTCTATGTAGTCAGAAGACCTGTGCAGTCATTATTGGGTCTCAGAGACAGTTTAAGAATGAAACTGTTTTCTTTTACCAGAGAAGTCCATCATGTACGCATATGTCCTAGTTCCAGCATCACTGATGCTATGTTCTCAGAGTATGCTGATGTTTTTGAAGACAAGCTAGGTAAACTTCCTGTTGTGTACTTCATGAAAGTAGACACAGAGGTCAGTCCAGTGTTCAGACCAGTGAGGAGAGTTCTGATATGCAGGACAAAGTCAAGGTCCAGTTAGGTAAGATGGTGCAGCAAGGTGCAAATTGTCCAGTCACAGAACCAACTGAGTGGGTGTCTTTCATGGTAGATGCTCATAAGAAAAGCTCAGATGAAATCAGAATATGCATTGACCCAAGAGATTTGAACAAAGCATTAAAGAGGCTCCACCATCCTATACGTACAATCAAGGAGGTTGCCACTATCATGCCAAGTGCCACTGTTCATTCTGTCTTGGATGCAAAGAGTTCATTTTGGCAAGTGATGCTTGATCGCAAATCTTCACTGCTGACTACATTCAGTACTCCATTTGGTAGATACAGATTTCTCATAATGCCTTTTGAAATAAATTCTGCCAGTGAAATCTTTCAGTGTGCAATGGAGCAAATTTATTCACGTTATCACTGTGGTATAATAGTGGATGATTTACTAGTTGGAGACAATGAAGAAGCAGAGCATGAAAGAAACCTCAGGAAAGTTCTGGACAGAGTGTGTGAAGTGAACATGAAGCTGAAATATAGATTCAGGCTACCAGACATTACTTATGTAGGTCATTTATTTACCAGTACAGGCTTATTACCAGAACCTTCTAAACAAGCAGCCATTCTTGAGATGCCAGCTCCAGACAATGTCCAAGCCTTGCAGCATCTTCTTGGTATGGTTAACTATTTGGGCAAGTTTATACCTGATTTTAGAAAGTTATCAGTGCCTTTAAGAGAGCTTACATGCAAAAATGTTGCCTGGTCATGTTTGGAACAGCACCAGTGAGCATTTGATAATCTCAAACAGCAAATTGCCAATCCACCTACATTGAGATACCATGATGTCCACAAACCAGTAATTATTTCCAATGATGCTTCAAAGGTCAGTATTGGTGCAGTCATTCTTCAAAATAGCAGACCAGTTGCTTATGCATCTAGAATTCTTACTCAAACTGAAATGCAGTATGCTCAAACTGAGAAGGAACTTGGCAATTGTATTCACATGTTCAAAACTCCATGATTATATTTATGGCCGCACTATCCAGATCAAGACTGATCATCAACCTCTAGTCACTATTTTAATGAAGCTGATGCATACAGCTCCAGCAAGACTGCAAAGAATGCTGCTTAGATTACAAAAATACAACTTCAAAATGGTCAATACAAAAGGCAAACCTCTTTATCTGGCTGACACTTATGCAGATCATCCAGAAATACCAAAGAACAGCATGATGAAGAAAATTTTGACTTTGATGTCATGGAAGTGCATAGTTTATCTACCATGACATTTGATGAGCTAAGATTTCATATAAAGACTGATCCAATTTTGCAAAAGCTGTACCACTTCATCAATGTTGGATGGCCATCAAAGTAATCTTGTGTACCGCCAGAAGTGCAACCTTATTTTCCTTATAGAGATGAGATGCTGATGGAAGATGGTATCATTTTCAAAGGTCCTAAAGTTATTGTTCCTACTTCCTTACAACATGAATACATTCAGATTTTGCACTGTGGCCATCCAGGTTCCAAAGCTACCAAAAGAAGGGCAAGAGGACTAGTATTTTGGCCTTCTCTGTCAAAACAGATTGATAAAGTGATTTCATCTTGTTCAGTATGCAATAGTATTAAACCACATTTGTAAAAAGAGTTGGTTCATCTAAACCAGATTCCTGAGCTACCATGGTCAACAGTGAACTACCTTGGTTAAGAATAACGACTGACATATCTGAGTGGAACAATCAGCATTACTTAGTGCTGGTCGACTATCATTTGAACTAGTTTGAGATCAATTTGCTACCTAACCTAGCATTCGGTACTGTTATTACTAAGTTAAAATATAATTTCTCAGTCCAAGGTAGCCCACACAAAGTTATTTCTGACAACAGTACCCAGTTTACCAGTCAATTATTTTAGAAATTTGCAAAAGAGTGGGACTTTTTCCATATTACTAGCAGTCTGGAATACCTACAGTCAAGCAGTCTGGCTGAACGTGCAGTACAGAGGGCAAAGCAATTACTAGTGTGACAATACTGATATCTTCATGAGTCTACTTAATCTCAGAAATATACCACGTGACAATCTACTTGGCTCGCCTGCTCAGAGACTTCTATCTAGTCAAAACACAACAACCTTGCCTATCAGTTCTAGTTTGTTTGTGCCTAATGCTAAAAACAACAGAGCAATTAAAGCCCAACTATTTTAGAAGCATTCCTTTCAGAAGTCCAGCTATGATAAAATGAGGAGATTTATTTGTCTGTTGAAAGGAGAGACAGTGAGCATATGAACGGCGAAAGGCTTCGATCAAACTGGTCAAGTGAGAGGTATATGTGCCGAACTGAGATCCTATTTAGTGGAATTTGAGGGTATAGAATACAGAAGAAACAGCAGGCATCTTCTTCTGATGTCTGAATTGATATCACAGCATAGCACCTGTGATACAGACTCTAGATCTCAGAGCATCCCAGACAATGTTCCTGTTGTAGAACATGTCAATGCAATTATTCCCATGCCTGATCATGTCCCAGATGTCCCTAAAATTGAACATTCCTCAAAGACAGTCCCTGTTGCTAGATCCAATTCCAATTTTTATGTTACACAATCAGGTCGTATTTCTAGACCTAGTGTAAAATACACAGCAACCTGGACATGATTGTTATATTTGTGTTTAGTTTTGTATGATTGCATGTCAAAGAACTAGTTCTGTATAATTGAATGTAAAAGGATCACTTCTGTACAACTGCATGTCAATAAATGCTGTCATTTAGTGTATGACCTATTTAGTGTATGACCTATTTCTCAAAGAGAGAGGATGTAGAACAGAGCATGTGTTGTAACTTTAAGAGGCATTTCCAGATGTAGGCACATGCATATAAATAGTGAGTATGTGCAGGCAGCAGTGCCATTTTGAGAACAGCCAGAGTATTAACATGTATGAGTGCATAGTCAGTCCATTTATAAGTTTATTTAAGTTTGCTACTAAGCCTTAATCCTGATGTGTTTGTATATAATAAAGCTGCTTGAACCAAACCCACAACTGTTCATCTGTTTTATCCTGACCAGACGAGTGATGGGCTGAAACCCAATAAAGTGGGAGTGCTGTGTTTACACTGAATAAAGTCTCAATTACAGTATAAATAAGGATGTCTTCAAGTTGCAGGAGAGCCTCACAATCTAGCAATTTAATTTTCAGACTTCTTGGAATGAGCAAAACAACCTTAATGTGATCTGGATTGAAATTAACTGGCAGCTTTTTTGTCATATTGGAATATTTGGAAGGTAGACTTTGTGTAAAAAGGTACTGGATGGCAGAAGTACTTTGGTCGGTATGTGGGATTCATAGAATGAAAGGTGCAAGCCATCCTTGGTGAAGCAATGTGGGCTCCCACCAACTCATCCCAAGATGGCACATACTGAAACCATGAATAACAACATAAGCTATTCATCTATTTGCAAATTATTTTATCCAGGGATCTAAACCTTGTCATCACAATAAACAAAACATGCTGGAGGGATAGGTTCCTGACCCAGAGAGTCCCCAGACTCTGGAATAGTTTGCCCATACATGTCAAGCAGAGTGCCTCTTTGGCCCTCTTCAAAAGAAACCTTGATGATTGGATGGGAGAAAGGAAATTCACCCCATGGATCACATCAGTCACCCTGCTAGACAGGGGTCCAGGGAAGTAAATGGTGTGGGAAGAAATAGCCAGGGAATTGTTATGGCTAGGCTTGTATAGGCCCTAGGGCTGATAGCCTAGTACCAACCTATGAACCTATAATCTATGTATGTAGACATCATTCTGGGTCAGGATGGGATTCCTGCAAGGGTCAGAGTCTTTTATGCATTTGACACATGCATAGTACACTTTAGTGTGTCTTTCCACATGTCCTTCTGTGCTACATTCCACAAGTCATTCATGCAAGTATGAGTCACCACTTGATCATAGTCATACTTCTGTTGTAAGAGGAACTGAGGAGCCTTTCTGTCATGACAGATACTGGCCTAGTAAGTTTAAATTTATGGCTTGCTGCCTGGTGACCTAGTTATGTGAATACAGTGGAGTTCTGTTTGTGGATTGCTGTGAAGGCTCCTTCAGTGTGATTCTTGGAGGCTTGTAGAGTGATATTTTAACAATTTCTATGCACATTGGTTTATTCTGACCTTGTGGAGGTACAGCTGAGTTTATGAGGTGCTTATTGGCCATTTGTATAAGTGAAAGTGTAGCCTCTGGGGTATATTGATAATTACACATTCAGACATTGTTTCTTGCTGGTCCAGTAGTAGTTCATTGTCACTGAACATTAGTAGTTTCTACAAAGTCTCTGGATATCATGTGTAATGAGACTGGCAGCAGAAGGGATACAAGTTGATGGTGCCTCCTTTTTGCCAGGTAATCAAATACTAAGGGCAACAATGATGCACTGAAGTAATTTAGTCAGATGTCAGGGAGACATGTTGGGTGGATAACCCACGCCATGGAGAATGTACTAGATGAGGTGAAATGACATAATACAGTCTAAACCAAGAATAGTATAACACACACATTTTGTATAATAACAGCAGTGCAAACGCTAAATAGGTGGGCCAAGGTAAATACAGTATGATGAGTAGTTTCGTACAGAAAACAATTACAGCAGTAAGAAAGGCATACAAGAATTTTGTATAATACCAATAAGGTGAGGACTGCAAAGGCAGCAAAGATTGCAGACATATACTCCAGAAAGCAGGCTGAAATTCCACCAGTAGAATAATTGGAGGATGTCTCAAATGACACACCATGCACTCCAGTACTTAACTGTCATTAACAGAATGAAAGCAGTTTGACTTGGCTGCCACAAAAATTGACCTTCCTGGACCTCTGTTTGCCTGGGGAAGTCACATAATCCTGGGTTGCCCCTGGAAATGGGCAATTTATCCAGTAATTTTACCAAGTTAACAAGTAGTTTAAAAAATATTAAAAAGGCATGAGTGCTACCCAATGATTGCATCTAGTTAGAGTACTGCAAAATATACCCCTTAAAGTGTTGGTATGCTTGGATGGCCACACTGTGACTGTTTTTAGAATTCATCGGACTTACTTTCTCATATGTAGAGCAACCAGATATAGCTACTGTCAACAACTTGACTGAGTACTAATGAAAATGTAGACATCAATGGCTGCTGCTGATGGTCATGAACTAGTCTGAGGGCAGCAAGGAAAACAGCAACATTTAATAACAGTACAAGCTAGGTGGGGGTCCAATATGAATCCAGGGAAAGCCCAACCAAATAGAGTCAAAAATATTGCTATGCTGTACAATTTGAATTCCCAGCTCAGAAGGGCAGAGTCCAGCCTCTTCTCCCACAAGAGTGCAGACCACAAACCTTCTTAATGTAAAATAACTGGCCTGAAGCCCAAGTGCTTAAACCAGAACTAATACACTTTAAGAATAACAGACACTGGGCTCTCAATCAGCAGTTCCCAACTTAGAAGGATGAAAGCTACCTGTCCTGCCACCACAGTGCATGCCACAAACCTTCTTAATGTAAAACAACTGGTCTGAAGCCCAAGTGCTTAATCCAAAAGACTTAGAATGATAGCTGCACTTTAATCAAGTTACTACCAAGCAGTAATAAATACAATTGAATACTTTAGAGAATGCCTGGATGAGTGCTCAAGTTACACAAACAAAGCTAGATCCAGCAGGCCTGAATCCAGTCTATGCCACAGCAAACAAGATGCACCAACTTCAGTAAGAAGCAGTTCAGATATGCATGCACTATAAGCCTTCAACCAGAAATTCCCAGCTCAGAAGGGCAGAGTCCAGCCTCTCCTCCCACAAGAGTGCAGACTACGAACCCTCTTAATGTAAAATAACTGGCGTGAAAGCCCAAGTGCTTAAACCAGAATTAATACACTTTTAGAATAACAGACACTGAGCCCTCAATCAGCAGTTCCCAACCTAGAAGGATGTAAGCTACCTGTTCTGCCACTACAGTGCAGACCACAAACGCTCTCAGTGTAAAACAACTGGTCCGAAGCCCAAGTGTTTAAACCAAAAGGCTTAGAATGAGTTACACTAAGCAGTAATAAATACAACTGAGTACTTTTAAGATGATGCAAAAGTAAAAAAAAAGTAGGTAGAAACACAAGTACAGTAAAAGCAGATTAAATTTTTTTTTTTCCTGAACAAGTGCTGAGATCAAAGAAACAGATTTGAGTGCTGAAACCAGAAAACTGGCTAGTTATAAGAAAAAAAAAACTAAGCTAGAAGGCTTCCCTCCAACAAAGAAGGGCTTGGGAGCTCAGAAGCCTACAAATAGTCTATACCACTTAACAGGAAAGGCAGGAAACA
Source organism: Protopterus annectens (assembly GCF_019279795.1). NCBI lineage: Eukaryota > Metazoa > Chordata > Ceratodontiformes > Protopteridae > Protopterus > Protopterus annectens. The sequence continues at coordinate 1,504,667,312 of NC_056725.1, forward strand.
AGCTTAATTTTTTTTTCTGTTTCCCAGATGCTCTCTTTGTAGACAGTAGGAGTGCCTGAAATCAGAATATGATCTCACTGAACTCAGTTGAGTGAGCAAATGAGATAGGCCCAGAAGGAGTATCCAAACACAAATTTACAAGAGGGGCAGACAGTTGCAAGTCCACTAAGATTAACACCAAAACAAAAACAGGGAGGGTGGGTGGTACTAACTGAAGAGCAGAGTGAAAACTTCCAGTTCAGTTAATATTCCTTCCACACAGTTAAAATCAATTTAAATACTGTATTTTTTTAAAAAAAGAGCAGATAAAGGTACTTAAATTCTCTTATACGTCCAGTTGAATATAGCAAGTTCTTAGCCGGCCAGAGCTGAGGTTTTTAAGCAGAAAATATTTCACACTGTACCACTTAAATAGGCAAGGACAGGAAATCAAAAAATGTGACTACCCCACACCTGTAATTACTAGCAAATAACAAAATTCAGCAAACACTGACTAACTTCCAGTTCAGCTAATATTCCTTCCACACAGTTAAAATCAATTTAAATACTGTATTTTTTTGAAAAAAAAAAAGAGCAGATAAAGGTACTTAAATTCTCTTATACGTCCAGTTGAATATAGCAAGTTCTTAGCCGGCCAAAGCTGAGGTTTTTAAGCAGAAAATATTTCACACTGTACCACTTAAATAGGCAAGGACAGGAAATCAAAGAATGTGACTACGCTCACACCTATAATTACTAGCAAATAACAAAATTCAGCAAACACTGACTAACTTCCAGTTCAGCTAATATTCCTTCCACACAGTTAAAATCTATTTAAATACTGTATTTTTGGGAAAAAAAGAGCAGATAAAGGTACTTAAATTCTCTTATACGTCCAGTTGAATATAGCAAGTTCTTAGCTGGCCAAAGCTGAGGTTTTTAAGCAGAAAATATTTCACAATGTACCACTTAAATAGGCAAGGACAGGAAATCAAAGAATGTGACTACCCCCACACCTGTAATTACTAGCAAATAACAAAATTCAGCAAACACTGACTAACTTCCAGTTCAGCTAATATTCCTTCCACACAGTTAAAATCAATTTAAATACTGTATTTTTGGGAAAAAAGAGCAGATAAAGGTACTTAAATTCTCTTATACGTCCAGTTGAATATAGCAAGTTCTTAGCCGGCCAAAGCTGAGGTTTTTAAGCAGAAAATATTTCACACTGTATCACTTAAATAGGCAAGGACAGGAAATCAAAGAATGTGACTACCCCACACCTGTAATTACTAGCAAATAAAAAAATTCAGCAAACATCGACTAACTTCCATTTCAGCTAATATTCCTTCCACACAGTTAAAATCAATTTAAATACTGTATTTTTTTGAAAAAAAAGAGCAGATAAAGGTACTTAAATTCTCTTATATGTCCAGTTGAATATAGCAAGTTCTTAGCCAGCCAAAGCTGAGGTTTTTAAGCAGAAAATATTTCACACTGTACCACTTAAATAGGCAAGGACAGGAAATCAAAGAATGTGACTACCCCACACCTGTAATTACTAGCAAATAACAAAATTCAGCAAACACTGCCTAACTTCCAGTTCAGCTAATATTCCTTCCACACAGTTAAAATCAATTTAATACTGTATTTTTTTGAAAAAAAAAAGAGCAGATAAAGGTACTTAAATTCTCTTATACATCCAGTTGAATATAGCAAGTTCTTAGCCGGCCAAAGCTGAGGTTTTTAAGCAGAAAATATTTCACACTGTACCACTTAAATAGGCAAGGACAGGAAATCACAGAATGTGACTACCCCCACACTTGTAATTACTAGCAAATAACAAAATTCAGCAAAGACTGACTAACTTCCAGTTCAGCTAATATTCCTTCCACACAGTTAAAATCAATTTAAATACTGTATTTTTTTTTAAACAGAGCAGATAAAGGTACTTAAATTCTCTTATACGTCCAGTTGAATATAGAAAGTTCTTAGCTGGCCAAAGCTGAGGTTTTTAAGCAGAAAATATTTCACACTGTACCACTTAAATAGGCAAGGACAGGAAATCAAAGAATGTGACCACCCCCACACCTGTAATTACTAACAAATAACAAAATTCAGCAAACACTGACTAACTTCCAGTTCAGCTAATATTCCTTCCACACAGTTAAAATCAATTTAAATACTGTATTTTTGAAAAAAAAGAGCAGATAAAGGTACTTAAATTCTCTTATACGTCCAGTTGAATATAGCAAGTTCTTAGCCGGCCAAAGCTGAGGTTTTTAAGCAGAAAATATTTCACACTATGCCACTTAAAATAGGCAAGGACAGGAAATCAAAGAATGTGACTACCCCCACACCTGTAATTACTAGCAAATAACAAAATTCAGCAAACACTGACTAACTTCCAGTTCAGCTAATATTCCTTCCACACAGTTAAAATCAATTTAAATACTGTATTTTTGGAAAAAAAAGAGCAGATAAAGGTACTTAAATTCTCTTATACGTCCAGATGAATATAGCAAGTTCTTAGCTGGCCAAAGCTGAGGTTTGTAAGCAGAAAATATTTCACACTGTACCACTTAAATAGGCAAGGACAGGAAATCAAAGAATGTGACTACCCCCACACCTGTAATTACTAGCAAATAACAAAATTCAGCAAACACTGACTAACTTCCAGTTCAGCTAATATTCCTTCCACACAGTTAAAATCAATTTAAATACTGTATTTTTTTTTTAAAAAAAAGAGCAGATAAAGGTACTTAAATTCTCTTATACGTCCAGTTGAATATAGCAAGTTCTTAGTCAGCCAAAGCTGAGGTTTTTAAGCAGAAAATATTTCACACTGTACCACTTAAATAGGCAAGGACAGGAAATCAAAGAATGTGACTACCCCCCACACCTGTAATTACTAGCAAATAACAAAATTCAGCAAACACTGACTAACTTCCAGTTCAGCTAATATTCCTTCCACACAGTTAAAATCAATTTAAATACTGTATTTTTTGAAAAAAAAGAGCAGATAAAGGTACTTAAATTCTCTTATACGTCCAGTTGAATATAACAAGTTCTTAGCCGGCCAAAGCTGAGGTTTTTAAGCAGAAAATATTTCACACTGTGCCACTTAAATAGGCAAGGACAGGAAATCAAAGAATGTGACTACCTCCACACCTGTAATTACTAGCAAATAACAAAATTCAGCCAACACTGACTATCGTCCAGTTCAGCTAATATTCCTTCCACACAGTTAAAATCAATTTAAATTCTGTATTTTTTTTGAAAAAAAAAGAGCAGATAAAGGTACTTAAATTCTCTTATACGTCCAGTTGAATATAGCAAGTTCTTAGCTGGCCAAAGCTGAGGTTTTTAAGCAGAAAATATTTCACACTGTACCACTTAAATAGGCAAGGACAGGAAATCAAAGAATGTGACTACCCCCACACCTGTAATTACTAGCAAATAACAAAAATTCAGCAAACACTGACTAACTTCCAGTTCAGCTAATATTCCTTCCACACAGTTAAAATCAATTTAAATACTCTATTTAAAAAAAAAAAAAAGAGCAGATAAACGTAGTTAAATTCTCTTATACGTCCAGTTGAATATAGCAAGTTCTTAGCTGGCCAAAGCTGAGGTTTTTAAGCAGAAAATATTTCACACTATACCACTTAAATAGGCAAGGACAGGAAATCAAAGAATGTGACTACCCCCACACCTGTAATTACTAGCAAATAACAAAATTCAGCAAACACTGACTAACTTCCAGTTCAGCTAATATTCCTTCCACACAGTTAAAATCAATTTAAATACTCTATTTTTTTGAGAAAAAAAGAGCAGATAAAGGTACTTAAATTCTCTTATACGTCCAGTTGAATATAGAAAGTTCTTAGCGGGCCAAAGCTGAGGTTTTTAAGCAGAAAATATTTCACACTGTACCACTTAAATAGGCAAGGAGAGGAAATCAAAGAATGTGACTACCCCACACCTGTAATTACTAGCAAATAACAAAATTCAGCAAACACTGACTAACTTCCAGTTCAAATAATATTCCTTCCACACAGTTAAAATCAATTTAAATACTGTATTTGTTTGAAAAAAAAAGAGCAGATAAAGGTACTTAAATTCTCTTATACGTCCAGTTGAATATAGCAAGTTCTTAGCCGGCCAAAGCTGAGGTTTTTAAACAGAAAATATTTCACACTGTACCACTTAAATAGGCAAGGACAGGAAATCAAAGAATGTGACTACCCCCACACCTGTAATTACTAGCAAATAACAAAATTCAGCAAACACTGACTAACTTCCAGTTCAGCTAATATTCCTTCCACACAGTTAAAATCAATTTAAATACTGTATTTTTTTGAAAAAAAAAAAGAGCAGATAAAGGTACTTAAATTCTCTTATACATCCAGTTGAATATAGCAAGTTCTTAGTCGGCCAGTGACTCTATCGTCAGGCACACTGACATCCCGCTCACTAGGTTGAACAAGGAAAGGGTCATGGTGAGCAGCCTGTCGGGCGCTAGGATCCGCAACATAACACAAGCACTCACGTCACTCCAAGGCAAGTACAAATATGACTCAGTCATTGTCCATGCTGCTGTGAATGACCTGAGACGTACCTCTCTGGACTACATGAAAAGAGACATAAAGGAGCTCTCTGAGCATGTAGCCCAGGCCGGTATGACCCTGACCTTGAGTAGCATCTTACCCTCACCAAGAATGATGCCACAATATGAAGACAAGATGATCAATTTCAACAACTGGCTTATGTACTGGTGTCATTCAAAGGGGATCCAATGCCTGTCAGCTTGGGATGATATGCTCGACAAGCCACGATGCTTCGCTAGGGACGGCTTGCACCTGTCACCCCTGGGCTTTCAGATATTGGCAAAGGCTCTTGCTACCCCCATAGTGCCTTTTTTAGGCAAGGCTCAAAAGACAAACCCACCTCCATAGGTATCACAAGGGATAAGAAACTAAGAGTAATGCTACTCAATGCCAGAAGTCTAAACCTTTATGCACCTTAGGGGGCCCTTTGATTATGGGAATCAAAGGCACCTCAATAACTAAAAACTCATATAGACATTTATCAACACACCTAGACATTAAGAGATCATACAGAGTGTCATGTACATTTCTGATAATAGAATTAACTTCATTCTTAGATATAAGGGAATAGGCCACATCATCATCCAACATCTCATTCATTAGACTATTGTAAAAGTTAACATCCATAATCACAACACCCCCCCCCCTTTATCAGCTGGTCTAAACACCAAACTATCGTCATCACATAAGGAATCAAGGCCTTGCTTCTGCATAACATTCATATTAACAAATAGTCTCTTATGTTTCTTTTCTCTGTAATAAATGTAGAAATCATGCTCACAAGCTCGTTGAAAACATTCAACTGAGCTGGGTAATGGCGGTATGAAGGTACTCTTTCTTTTTAGTGCTGCGACGTTGTATGTAAGTTCATCTTTATCAGAGTCTTTAAACAGAATTTTGAGGGCTACTTTTCTAGTGAACTTACGAAGGGTAATAAGAGTGTCAGACAACTCACTCCCTCTAGAGGGAATGAATGAAAGTCCCCTGTTCAATACAGAGCACTCCACTTCAGTTAGCACTCATGAAGACATGTTAAAAAACAAAGTGTTTAATACTTCTTCTTCCTGGTTTCTCGGTTCTCGCCCGATATCTTGCGCTTTCCCCTTCCTCTGCTTGTCGAGCGCGTTTGCGCTCGATGCTTGTAGGGCAGCGGGAAGTTTAAAGCAGTCGTTGCTCCAGCGGTAGTATCCAAATGGTTACTACCATCCTACGGTCTTGTTCCCGTTAACACCGTCATTTTAAGTCCCTGTTGATTACAGGGTATAGAAGAAGTAGACAAGGCAATGTCCACCTCCGATTGAGCAGAAGCGGAAATAATACTGTTGGGAGCATTATTCACAGAGTCAGTTACATTAGTCGTACTGGTCGTGCTATTTTGAGTTAGATTAGATTGCTCACTAGACTCTCCTGAAGCAACTGTTTCATTAAACCTCGGCCACATAAAAATGTGGCCGGATTGGAAGTCATTACAGTCCCGTTTAAGCTTCCTAAGCTTAGTCTGTTCCAGTTTACTACTATAGAACATTAGTTGCTTCAACATATTGTTTAGTTTAGACACACAAAAGTCACTTTTATATACAGAAACCATATTCTTGTGCTCACCTTCAACTTTAGAGATAAGTTCATTCTCTATGGGCTGGAAATAGTCAATGAGCAACTTGATGTAGTTGTTACCAAGGTCAATATTTAGTTGCTGCCACCTTCGTAGGAGCTCCAGGTGAGCCTCTCCATAGCTCGGCATGCAGAGGACGCGCATGCCTCGAGGAACGACTTTAAAATGTAGGCATGCCTCTAGGTGCTTCCTCTGCCAAATAAGCCTATAAAGCTTATAGAGATCATTTTCCAAGGTCCTTAGTGCCCCATAAAACTCTTGTAAGTTTTCAGTGTTCGAAGTTACAGCCAACGGAACACTACCTTTAACATCAAAGTTCAGGAGAGAATTCTCTCGTTGATGGAATAGCTCATTCCAGTTGTTGGTATCACCGGCAGCTCCCGGGACATAGTCAAGCTCGATATTCGGCATGTCCATCGTGTGTCGGTCAACCAGGAGAAAGAACAAAAAGTACAAGGTACAAAAGTACAAAAAGTACAGGCCCACAGGGAAGGACTGTGGCTGACCAAGTTCGCAGATGACTGCAAACTGGGCACCATAATCGACTCTCCAGCCGACACAAGCATCCTCCAAAAGGGCCTCATAGAAACAGACAACTGGTGCCAGAGCCATGGTCTCAAGCTAAGTGCCAAAAAGTGTATAGTCATCCCCTTTGGCAAAAACAAAGTGCCCACAAATTACCACATAGGTGGTAATCCATTAAGTACAGAAGAAGTAATTAGGGACCTGGGGACCCAAGTTGATAGCAATCTCTCATTTGACAACCACATGGCCAAAGTGGTTAGAAAAACATTTTATATAGCCCACCTAATCATGAAGGGATTCACATCTAGATCAGGGGAGGTCATCGTGCCTCTTTACTCATCCCTCATCAGGCCCATAATTGAGTACAATGCCCCATTCGGGATGTACCTTACCAGACACCTGCAGCAACTGGAAAGACCCCAAAAGTGCCTCACCAAGAGGATCAAAGGGCTCAAACAGATGCCATATGCTGCCCTGTTAAAGAAACTCCAGCTCTACTCAGTGGCATACCGCCTGTTCAGATGCGATCTGTGCCTGATGTATAAAGCCATGTCCAACCCGGAATTAATGGACATGCTGCACCTCAGAAAATCCAAATCCCATCAAGCTATGCACTCGAGAGACTTGAACCTCAGCACTGAAATAAATAGGACATGCTGGAGGGACAGATTCATAACCCAGAGGCTCCCTTCACTCTGGAATAAAATCCCAGTCCAGGTTAGGCAGAGTCCCACATTGACTCTCTTCAAGAGGAATCTTGATGAGTGGATGGGAGATCGGGGTATCACTTCTGTGTCACTGTTAAACAGAGGCACAGTATACTAACATCAAAAAAGGGCATAGCAAAATAAATTTAAAATGGGTGGCGAAAGCCAAACACATTCTGGCTAGGCTTATAAATGCCCTAGGGCAGATAGCCTTGTATGAACCTATGAACCTATGAACCTTTGAAAAGCACCACTTAAGAAACTGCTTAAAGCTTATAAGTGGTCTCATTCTTCCTACCTTAAGAGCACACTTAAGCAAACTAGCAAAGAGCTTAAGGAACCATTAGGAAGCTTAAAGCTGAGTATGGACTTAAAGTAGCGACTAAAACCAAAAATACCTGCAAATCTTTCTTTGGCTGTGTCAGGAAGTTAAAAATAACAACCCAACAATGTTTGGAACTAGTCCACAATAATACTACAGTCTCTGGTCCAAAGGAAATTCTTAATATCCTAGCTAACAAGTTTAGTGTAAATTTTACTCCACCCAATGTTATAGCTATTCCACAGGCTACACAATCCCAGCCACCCTCATTAATTACTAGTTATCAAAGTCCTGTCAAAACTAAGAAATTTTCATTCATGAAACCTGATAACATACCAGGCTGCTGAATTGTCAGTGTCAAATATGGCCTTTCTGAACTTCTACTTAACCTTTTTAATGTAAGCCTCTCTACTGTTTACATTCTTGAAGCCTGGAACCCAGCTATTGTAATGCTATTACACAAGGGTGGCCCAACTATGGACCCTGATAACTGTATGCCCATTAGTCTCACTAGCATCATATGTAAATCTGTGCAGTGCAATATCTTAGACTTAATCTGGACATTGAACTCTCCTAATCTTCGACCTTCATCAGATTATGTTTGTCAAAGAAAGGTCCTGCCTTTTTAACTTAATTTCTTTGAAAATGTAACTGAAGTGGTAGATAGAGGTTATTCAGTGCATACAGCATATCTAGACCAGGACAAGACCTTTCCACTATTCTGCATTCAGGCATTGTTGATATACATGTAAATCTGTATTAATCCTTATACTGTGTACTGAATATTGCAATGATTGCCTGACAATACTCATGGGTTTAGAGTCACTGGTTCCACTTCTAAAAACAAAAAAGTTACCAGTGGTATACCACAAAGCTTACCCTGGGGCCTTCTCCTATATAGTATATATTTCTCAGACCTTCAGGAAAGCATTCCTGGCTTATGGGTAACTTTTTAGTCTTTAATTGACTCACATTTGCTACAACATGGATTAGGCTGTGTTAACAATTAGAGGAAGGACAATGGACTCAAGTTAAATGTAGAAAAAGCAACATAGTTCATTTTCATAAGAAAACAGTTTGCGTATCATTTAGGAGATGCAGCCCTCCTTTCAGACAGTGTTGTACAGATCCAGGCACTCTCTTTAATAATTCATTATCATTTGACCATCGTGTCTCCACAGTAGTTCAGAAAGCCTTTTATATGGCCTAACTAATTTCCACATCCACTACATCCAAACAAGTCTTCATTATGATAATCATTTGAAATGTCAGGACCCACTTGAGCAAGTTCCAAAACTCAGAGAGTGGATGGACAAAAGATCTGACTTGTATATATTAAGTCAGAGATCCCATTTCTCAGAATATTCCCTTTTCTTTGAGGTATGGCGATCTCAGAGTTAGTATACATAAGTCTGGAGGAGGGAGGCTTGTCCCCCACATGGGGGGACTACAGAGTGTGTCCTTGCCTCAGCTGCAAAAAGATGTTTTATGGAGAAGAGAGGTTTTCGAGGTTCACTCTTCTCCTGTGTTTTTTGTCTTTTTTTCGGCTTTTTGACACTTAGCGTTTTGAGTGCTGACATTCGAGTAAGGAGTCCTAAATTATTCTTTACTCATATCTTATCAAAACCATCATTGAATATAATGCACCTTTTGGCATGTATTTGTCTAAACATATCACTCAACTTGAGAGACCTCATAGATTCACAACTATGTATCAGGAGAGACTGGCAGCCCTTTCTCTGTACTTAATTTCTTACAGACTCCTCCATGGAGATTTGTGTCTATTCTTTATTTAGGCAGTTTAGTACTTAATTAGCGATGGTCTTGAGCTCGCTAGTGATTCATAGTTACAGCTGCCATGGTTATTATGTAGGGTTGTGGTCATTTTATGGTGTTTTTTCCCCCTAACATAGCTTATTGGTGGTGGTGGTATGCAGCCTTGTGGCTTTCTGTGGCTGGGTTGCTTCCATCCAAGCTGAGAGTGATAATTAGGATGTTTTCACAGGGAAGGTGGCACCTGCAAGTAGCAGTCACTCACCAAGCATGCACAGTGGCATTAACTGTTATGAGCGAGGGTGGAGAATAATCCTGGTGTGTGAATGCTTGATCCGTGTGGTGCCTGGATCCTAATGTTTTTTCTAGGTCAGACATTGCAGAGTCAAATCCTGCAGTGGCACAAATATATCATTGGCATTCTGCTTGATTGATTAATCTGTCATTATGAAGAGAGAAGGAGATGAAATGAGACATTAAATGATGCTAAAGAAATCAAACCAGAAGAGGGTGAGTTATTTTTATTTAACATTTGTTAACTGGGAAAGTCCGACTTGGAACAAAGCCAATTTTCAGCAGAGGCCAAGGGAGAAATGCTCCAGACGCATGTCTTTCTAATGTGGGAGGAAACCAGAGCCCCCAAAGTAAACTCACACAAACACAGGAAGGACATGCAGACTCCACACAGAAGGCACCCCAACCGAGAACCGAACCAGAAAACCTCTTGCTGTGAGGCGACAACACTACCACTGCACCATCCAGTTATTGCTCAGGGAGCGGATGTGCTGTGATGATAATGAGTGAACTGTTTCCTGTTGGTTACACTAAAACTGATAAAGTATTTAACTTCTTTATGCACATTTCAATAAAAATACAGGGCAAGTAAATCAGAAAGAAGTAAGAAAAAATTCTTTTTTAATGGCATTCATAAATACATCCCTGTAGTAACACATGCAATGCCAATTTTCTTAAAACAGTGTACTAAATGATTGAAGCATTACTGGTAATTCATGATAGTCAGTACAAGTTATTTAGACATAACCTGCTCCTGTTACAGGTATTATAAAATGCAGGTATGTTGATGCATTTAGGGATTCATCAAACAGCTTGACAGAGTAAGATGGTGTTCTCCAGTAAATTCTTCAGTGCAAACTAATGAACACATGGATTCAACTATCAAGGACTGAGAATGCACTGCCAAGTAAGCTTCCATCAGATGTTACCCTACATGGATTTATACACAAATAAATGCATTAAAAAAACAATTTTGGGTATAAAAAGAATCTGAGTTAGAAAGGTTGAGGCAAAAGGGATCATATTGTCCAACAGTCTTTTACATGTTACTTTCACTGGGTGTGTGACAACCTACAACTGGGCTAGTAATCAGGGAGCCTCAATTCTCATGACTGGCACCAGTGGGGACGTAGACTTTAAGGATGACAAGGGCACATACAGTATTTCCAGATGCAGCTCACTGCACCAAGTGGAATTTCCCTTAAGAGCACACAAAGACCATAGTCAGTCCGAGGCTGGTTTCTCACTCTTTCTCCAGATCCCCAGTAGGACTCCCAACTGGCACAGCTGTAGAGTTAAGATCTCAGCTGAGTGACCAAGCCAAGTCCTCCAGCACCCTCTCTGTCCAACCAGTGCTTTGTGTCCCTGCCCAAATAGCTGACGCACACAATCTTTGAAGTTTGATTTACACACACTTGGGAAAGGCTGGCACAGGTTAAGTAGTTGACCCCCTTCTGCCCAGACTATAAGGTACAGTCACTCCTTATCAGCTACTTTAATGCCCTTAACAAAGGGTGTCCAATCTTACTCTGTAATATTAATATTAATGCAAATGTTTGTTTGATCAAGAGCAAGGCTATTAGGGGTGGCTGACACAGTGTCACCAAATAAATATGCAAGTACCCTCAAAACATAAATATCTCTACACAGATCAGCTGCAGTAAAAGGTTTCAAATATATTTAATAATAAATAATAAAAGAACAAGACAATACTAAATATATAAGCATAATGACATCAGAGTTCAAAACCACAGGAAATAATTAAAACAACATTGCAGGGCAATCTCAAATAAATAAATAAAATATCTAAACTAAGCTTTACTATATTCATGACTGTATCTCAGAGAATTACTATACCCTAGAAACCTACTTAATCAAGGCAAATGTGGTGAATGGATCTTCTAGTTGTTGTCAGGTCCAAAACAGAATGCAGAATTCCCTGTCTTACTAAGAGACTTCTTAAATTAATATCTCAAATATTACTGCTGGGATAACTTACAGAATTATATCATTTCTTGTCATCTGACTCTAGTTCCCAGGTGAAATCCCCACTGCTGGAAGCTGGCAGTATTTAGCATCTACCTGTAAAAATACATAGACCTCAGATCATTGGCAGATGCTGGATGTCATAAAACAATTGCATTCCTTCATGCTTTCAGAGGTAGTAATTAGCTAACTCCGAAGACAATACAGAAAGCTTCTCAGCACAGTCTCTGAGTCCCTAGCTGCCTTGAAAACTGAAAGGTACCATATTTTATTGTGTAGCCTATAACATAATTTATTTTCAGCTATTTCCCTAGAATTTGCTGGACTGAAGTTAACCTCCTGTATTCCAGTTTCCATGGTTAAAATATATACATTTAGACAGTTACAATAGTGCATGCACATTTCTGCTTTCTTCCAGCAGGGCACACTGTAGATTAATTTCAAATACAAACACTTACCTTTTCAACACACATGTCTGTATGAACCAGTTTGATATACACATGACATGCAGCTCCAATACAGTTGCAACGCAAGCATCTTATATAAATCACGTTGATATTCACAAATTACATATAATTATTTATAAAATTTGAGATAGCTGTGCTGGCATTATCTCCCTTCATTACAGGGCGTATAGGATATTTCAGCAAAATGCCAAAACATTGAACCACAGTTCATCAAATTCAAAACATTGATCTTCAAAAGATCAAAAAGCAAAAAGTTTGTGAGTTGAGTTACCATGGCCAGGTAGTGAGCTGCTGTCATACCTATTATGCATTTTTTTGTAATGTGCAGAGTTCTTAATGTTTTCTTTTGCTTGACAGATTCCTGGAATGCAGAGTTTGTGGCAAAGATGGGCGACTATTGTATTGCAAGCAGAAGAGCTGTTTCGGGAGCTGCCAACAAGTAAGTCTCCAGTGGTGGAGGAACCCAGTGTGTCCATATGGAAGATGTGAGGGCAGGTGCCTAAGAGCAGGTCAGTGGCCAGGGGGAAGCAGGGTCAGCAGTTGGAGGATAGTGCCAGAGCGGAGTTTCTGATTGGTGAAGAACTGCATGATGATGTTGAGTTGGTGGAGTTTGGGACTAGCTCAGGGGTAGGGGGAAGTAGGGATCCACTTCAGCAGCCTCATGAGATTGTAAATGCAGTAAGGGATTGTTAGGCTTTTAGTGAGGGGGGGAGCAGGTCCAGAGAGATCCATTAAGTCAGAAGGGTAGCTTAAGGTCATCATTAGGGAGTTTAGAGTCATGCTTAAGGGGGGTGGTTGAGTCACAACAGCAAGAGATAAGTTCAGATTTTAGGATGCAGCAGGGGGATTGGCTGGCTATGCAAGCCATGGGTCTTGCAAAGGGGGGTCTTTTTGACCCTGTCGCATACCAGCTTTGGTTATGGAAAAGATCTGGAAATGTGAGTATTTGGATATATTTGTGTTATTTGATGCTAAAGATGTATAACACTTGTTGGAATTGGAGATGGTGAATAGCAAGGATCTTCTAGCAGCATTAGCGACACTGAGGTGGAGGAGAGCTGGCAAGCTGTGGACAAGAATGTGAGAAAATTGGGTGTTAGATTTCATGTCATGCTTGTTTTTACCAGGCTGTGGAGTGGTGATTCATCACTGGGACAAAGCAGAAATTCCCTAAGACTCCATAGGTTCATAGGTTCATAGGTTTATACTAGGCTATCTGCCCTAAGGCATTTATACCCTTATATGAAAAATGAAAAATAATGTGCCCATTAGTTTGTTGTGCCTCTGTCCAGCAGCGACACAGAGATGATTCCCGGGGTAAACCTACGATCTCCGATCCACAGGTCTAGATTTCTCTTGAACAGAGTCAGCGAGGTGCTCTGCCTCACATGGACCGGGATTCTATTCCACAGCATAGGGAGTCTCTGAGTGATAAATCTATCCCTCCAGCACGTCCTATTTATATTCAGGTTTAAGTCGCTTGCTCTAGTGGTTTTGGTGGATTTGGATTTTCAGGTGGAGCATGTCCATTAATTTCGGGTTGGACATGGCCTTGTATGTCAGGCACATGTCACCTCTGAGCAGACGGTATGCGACTGAATAGAGCTGGAGTTTCTTCAATCTGGCAGCATATGACAGATGTTGGAGTCCCTTTATCCTTTTGGTGAGGAACTTTTGGGGTCTCTCCAATTGCTGCAGATGTCGGGTGAGATACATCCCGAATGGGGCATTGTACTCGATCATTGGTCTGATAAGTGAAGAGTACAGGGGAACAATGACCTCACTAGATCTGGATGTGAATCCCTTCATGATCAGGTGGGCAATGTAGAAGGCCTTTCTAACCACTTTAGCAACATGAGTGTCAAAAGAAAGGCCACTGTCAACCTGGGTCCCCAGGTCCCTGATAACCTCTTCTGTGCTTAGTGGATTGCCACCTATATGGTAGCTTGGGGTTACCTTGTTTTCCCGAAGGGTATGACTATACATTTTCTGGCGTTTAACTTCAGGCCATGGCTCTGGCACCAGCTATCTGTTTCCGTGAGTCCCTTCTGAAGGATATCCGTGTCCGATGCACTTTCCACTATGGCGCCCAGTTTGCAGTCATCTGCAAACTTTGTCAGCCAAAGTCCTCCCATGTTGGCCTGTACTTCTGAGAAGTAGATGCCAAACAATAGGGACAAGGACCCCGAGAGCTGTGGGACACCACTTGTGACCGGCTTGAGTCTGACATAGCTCCAGCAACTCTAACCCTGTGGGTTCTGTCCTTAAGCCAGTTTGCAACCCAACTTGTGACATATGGGTTTACAATTAAGCTGGTAAGTTTTTCTAGAATACCGAGTGGGTATTGTGTCGAAGCCTTGCAAGGTCAAGGTAGGCTGTATGGACTGCCTTTCCCTCATCAATGGCCTTGGTGACTGTTTGCCAAGTTCAAAAGGCATGATCTTCCCTTGACAAAGCCAAACTGGGTCGGACAGAATAAGTTGTTTCTTACATTTATTTAATTGAGTTGCACTTCTTAATGCTTATAATTGTGCTATACAGCTAATCTACTACAGCCTGCACTGGTATAAAACTTTTTTTACTGTTTTACTGCATTTGTGTACAGTTTTATACTGTTTTAACTGTATTTTTCATTGCTAGATAGTGTTTCATTACTGTAATTGCATTTTTACTGAATTACTTAACTGTCAACTGCTTTTCATACTGAGAGTTGTATTTTCTGTTTGTGAGTGTAATATCTGTACTTTTCTGTGCAGTTTTTGTGAGGTTTCTGTGTTCTAGTCAAGTAGCATGGTCTGGACAGAGCCCTGCTGTTATCCAGGCCTGGTTGTTCTGTTTGTTGAGTTTCCTGTGCTTCTGACAGCTATCTTCTGCTGATAGTGTCTTGTCTTCTCTGTAAGTGAAAGTAACAGGGTTGCCTGCCCTTCTCTAATATGAGAGCTTGGGTGAAAGAGCAGGGGCTAGCAGGGCTGGGTAGTAATTCGAGCTTCTAGATTCTTCCATCTTTTCTGGTATTTAAACCCTGTTTCTTCAGGGGGCTGTGCTTGTTTTTACCAGACTGTGGAGTGGTGATTCATTACTGGGACAAAGCAGAAATTCCCTAAGACTCCAAGAGCAGAATAAGTTATTTCTTACATTTATTTCATTGAATTGCACTTCTTAACGCTTATAATTGTGCTATACAGCTAATCTACTACATTTTGCACTGTTATAAAGCTTTTTTTTACTATTTCACTGCATCTGTGTACTGTTTTATACTGTTTTAACTGTATTTTTCATTCCTATATAGTGTTTTATTACTGTAATTGCATTTTTACTGAATTACTTAACTGTAAACTGCTTTTTCATATGGAGTGTTGTATTTTCTATTTGTGAGTAGCTAGTAGCTGTAGTATAGTTCCCCACCCTCCCTCCCTGTTAGTGTTTTGTTATTATAATTGGTGGCTTTGCAGTTGCCTGCCCCTGCTGTAAATTTGATCTGGGACACTTCTCCCAATCTAATGTCATTAGCTCATTCTACCTAATACAGAGAGAACATTTGAGAAGGCCAACCCACTTAGTTTCTTAACCTTGAATTATATTCTGTTCCTCCTTTCTCCCTTTCCACTTTATAAAAAATACACTTTAATAGAATTTACCATTGCTGGAATCTCCTTGTGTTCTGACTGAGTGTGCTTCTCAAACAATCTGGAAATATACAGCTGATTAGTACATTTTTTGGCACTTTTTAACTGTTCAGAGTTCTGCACTGTCTTAATTTTTGCTTGACTGAATTATTTATATATTTGCTGGCATTGTTATTGAAACTCTAAGGGCCTCCATTTTGATTTTTTCCTAATTTTCTGCTTTCTGCACATGTTTTAGTCATTTTTTTAAATGTAACTGCATTTATTTAAACTGTATTTATTTTAATATTGCTACACACTCAAGTGTGCTAATTTGAACTTCATTTGAATTGTTTTCCTGCTGTTTTAGCTGCTTTTTTGTAAAAAAAAAATCCCGCCTTTCCTGTAACTAGTGTAGTCCTGATACATATTTGCTGTATTAGGAACTGTTTGTAAGCTTCTGAGCCCCCCAAGCCTTTCTGTGTTGGAGGAAAACCTTCTAGCTTATCAGTTGGAGTGGCAAGCACTAGGTAGCCTTTCTACTACAAGAGAAATTGTAGTTTATTGAATGTTTGGGCATTTTTTTCCCATCCCTTTCAACTTTCTAGTTTAAAAGCCCACATTTGCATGAGTTTGCACTTGTTTAAGTTCCACTCAGCAGCGCCAAACTGAGGTAAACTATTACTGGTGTCAGAAACTCTGTTCTTCAGTTTTTCCCTTAGATCTTGCTAGTTCTTTCTCTCTTGCACTTCAAATAGCCTAATCACTTTGCACTTCAACAGGGTTTTGTAGCAATTATTATAGCACACCTAAGAGCCATCAGCACTAGTCATTCTTCATGGAAATAGCTCTAGTACGTAGTAGTTATGACCACCCCTCCTGGCATGATTAAAGGGCAGTTTCCTATGCTTTCTTCTATTAACATGGTGCACTTGGACATTCTGAGGCAGTGTAGCAACTGCCTCATGCACACAGACAACCCTCTCCTCTTACCTCCCAATACTCAGACTTGTGAGAGATGCACTTATATCACCAAATTGGAAGGTATGCACTCTCCAGCCAAGACCAGACTAGCTTGTCAAGAGGAGAAGATCAACACCTACACCACACCACATGGAACACATAGCCCTCCAGAACATCCACTATCACAGCTCTCACATAAAAGCACAAACCACACACCCACCTTCATGGAGGCACTCAATAGAAATTTATCCAAACAGCAGAGACCTCCAAGACAGAAATGCACTCGACCACCACAACACAGCACAAACCACAGGACACATAGCTAACCTCCACAGTGTGCCCCTCAACCTAAGCCCCTAAGGTTAAACACCTTGCCCAATACACTAATCATAGGTGACTCAAATAGTGAGGCACACAGATGTGACCTGAGATGCACCTGACTATATAAGATCCAGGCAGGTATGACACTAGCCCTGAACAGTATACTGCCATCATCCAGAATGATACCGCAGTACAAATAAAAAATGATTGACTTCAGCAATTGGCTTAGTTTCTGGTGTCATTCTAAGGGGATCCAGGATCTGTCTGATTTGGGTGACATGACTGACAGACCTCGATGCTTTGCCAGGGATGGCCTGCAGCTGTCTCCCCTGGGTTTCTGGGTACTGGCTAAGACTCTTGCCTCCCCTATAGTGCCTTTTTTAGGCGGTGTTCCAAATACCAAATTACCACCATAACAGCTATAAATAAATGCAATCTGAGGGTCATGCTGTTCAAAGCTAGAAGTCCAAATCTCAAGATGCACTCACTTGAAGCACTCCTCAAAATGGAGAACATCAACATTTGTGCTGTAATGGAGACCTGGTTTAAAGCAGCAGAAAGCACCGCTGCACTACCAGGCTATAACTCATTCCACACCTTTTGTCCCCGAAACATGGACTGAAGCTCCAAAGGCTGTGGTGTCCCCATATTCATAAAGGATGTGCACACCTCCAAACTAGTAGCCCAGCATAATGCATCTGAGATACTTCAGGTACAACTAACGATGGGTAAGACTGCAATCCAGGTCATAGTCTGCTATAGGTCCACAACAATGTCCCTAGAGTCTCACTCCATGTTCCTAAGCACCTTGGAATCTATCAAGGTCCAACCCAACACTCTCATACTAGGAGACTTCAACTACCCCTCCATCAACTGGGAAAACTACTCAAGCACCAATGCACTGGCCCAACACTTCCTGGAATTCATGAGTTCCAATGCCCTGGACCAGCTCATTCTTACCCCCACTAGAGGAAGCAACATCTTTGACCTAGTTATTACTAACATGGGCAACCATTGCTCTACACCAATTGTCAGTTCCTCCCTGGTTAGATCTGACCACAAACCAATCATCATGGAAATCGACATCTCACCCATCCCCCCCCCCTCCCGCAAAGGTATCCACCATGAAAAATTTCTCCAAAGCTGACTTTGGACTCCTAAAAACAGAGGTGGCTAACTTCACGGCACCCATGCCAATGGAAAATAGATGCATGACTGCTGAATCATACAACAATGCACTGTACGAATACCTACATAAATGCATGAAACTAGCCATACCCAACAGAACTAAGAAACTCTCCTCCAAAAAAGGAAGCCAGTCTGGTGGTCCCCTGCCATTAATAAACTCTACAACAGAAGGAAGAAACTGTTGCAGAAAAAGGTAAAGTCCCAAGCCTGGAAAAAGTCCCTTATTAGCCTCAAATAAAAAGTCGATATCCCTCATCAAAATCTTCAAAGCCAGCTATGAAGGCAGAATTGTGGCAGACTCTAAAAACAACCACAAAGCCTTCTTTAGTTATATCAAGAATCTTCATGGCAATACCCAGATTTGCTCTGAGTTACTGCACAATGGTACCTCCTATACTGAGCCAACAGGTATTGCCAACATATTGGCCAACAGATTCAGTGCCAACTTTACCCCTCACTCCCCCCAAAGGACCAATCTCAATACTGGAAGAATGCCAGGCACCCTGTATTACTGCAGTACAGGTTAAAACTGCATTGTCTAAGGCCAAGAATACAGCTTCCATGGAACACAACAATATTCCTGGCTGTGTTCTACATGAATTACAAATTGAACTGGCACCCCATCTGTGTGCTCTG
This sequence comes from Protopterus annectens, assembly GCF_019279795.1. Taxonomy (NCBI): domain Eukaryota; kingdom Metazoa; phylum Chordata; order Ceratodontiformes; family Protopteridae; genus Protopterus; species Protopterus annectens. Next base: position 1,504,686,300 of record NC_056725.1, read on the forward strand.
TTCACTCACAGCCTCACCTCAGGCTTTGTCCCTACTGAATGGCACTCTGCTACATTCATCCCTCTCTATAAAGGAAGACTGACTACATATCCTGGAAATGATCAACCCATTAGCCTGATGTGTCTGATATGTAAGGCTATGGAGCACATCATCATGGACCTAATTAACAAGGCTATATGGAATCTCCAAACTCTAGATCCCATGAAATTTGGTTTTGTGAAAGGTAGATCATGCCTGCTCAACTTGGTTGACTTCTTTGAGTCAGTCACCAGAGCGGTGGATGAAGATAAGGCAGTTCATACAGCCTACCTCGATCTGGCCAAGGCCTTTGATACCATTCCTCACTCAGGAATTATTGATAAACTCACCGAACTAGGCATCAACCCATATATCATTAGGTGGGTTACAAATTGGCTCACAGATAGAACACACAATGTGAAAGTAGCAAACTCCAAGTCAGACTGCTGACTAGTCACCAGTAGAGTCCCACAGAGTTTGGTCCTGGGTCCTCTCCTGTTTGGCATCTACTTCTCAGAAGTCCAGGTCAACATGGAGGGACTCTGGCTGACCAAATTCACAGATGACTGCAAGCTGGGAGTCATTAGTAACTCCCCAAGTGATGCAGACATCCTACAGAAAGGCCTCACTGAGACCAAGGACTGGTGTTGAAACCATGGCCTTAAGCTTAATGCCAAAAAATGCATCGTCATCCCCTTTGGGAAAAACGCAGTTCCTACTAATTACCACATCAATGGGAGCCCACTGAACACAGAAGGCATTATAAGAGATCTGGGGACACAGGTTGACAGCAACCTCTCCTTCGACCAACACATTGCCACTGTGGTCAGAAAGTCCTTCTATGTGGCACATCTCATTACTAAGGGTTTTGCATCCAGAAAGAAAGAGGTTAACATTTCCCTCTACTCGTCCCTCATTAGACCAATCATAGAGTATAATCCCCCATTTGGCATGTACCTCACTAGACACCTGCAACAGTTGGAGAGGCCACAAAAGTACCTCATGAAGAGGACCCTAGGCTTTAAACACATGCCCTACATGGACAGACTTAAAAAACTCCAGCTATTCTCTGTCTCATATCATCTACTAAAGGTGATAACTGCTTGACTTATAAAGCCATGTCTGACCCAGCTCTGTTAGAAATGCTACATCTAAAGAAATCCCAATCCCACCTCACCACATGCTCCAGAGACCACAACCTCATTAACACAATCAACAGCACATGCTGGAGGAACAAGTTTATAACCCAAAGACTGCCCATGCTTTGGAATAGACTTCCCATACATGTCAAGCAGAGCACCTCACTAGCCCTCTTCAAGAGAAATCTTGATGAGTGGATGGGAAATAGAAAGTTCCCCCCAGGGATCACTCCAGTGGCTCTAACAAGCAGGTGGCACAATGCCAGGGCACTTCTATGGGCTAGGCTTGTAAAGCCCCCAGGGCCATTAGCCTAGTACACACCTATGAACCTATGAAACTTTGTACTACATGGTGGCTTGGTTGGAAAAAGATAACTCCATGGCATTACCATGTTTGGCTTATTTTCTCATGATTAGCGAGGCACAACAACTGCAGGCAGGGAACCCCTAGCTGGGGTATGATTAGCAGTTACATAAGCAAAAAGATGTGGCTCTAAGCACTGCACTGAGAAGTTTGGCATCCTGACAATTTATTAGCCACTGTAATGGATAACTTTGGAGCCACTAGCAGATGGGCTAAGCTAGGAGGGGAGGGGTTGGGGTATGCTGGCCCTTTAAAGTGGGAAGTTGTTTGTGGGGAGCGTGCAGGTTGAACAAGTGTGCAGGTGTACATCCAGCTGTACATTGGGGCCATCAAGAAGGGAATTTAGTCAATCTGGACTAATTTCTGACCAAAGTGGAAGCATTATGTCCTTCGCTCCAGGGATTTCAAAGCTTTTGCGGACAAAGTAATTTTGGTGAGCAGAGGGGAGGAGTGGCTTTTCAGGGACAGAGGGGTAGACCGAGTGACTCATTCACCAGTTAAGGTGCAGGCATTATGGCACATGCTCAGGCAATTTCCTGATTTGTTGATGACGGAGGAATTAATTAAAGGATTTTCCATAGCATTTTCTATTAAGTCAAGTGTTAAGAGGGGTCAGTCTGTAAGAATTTGCATTTGGTTCAGGGGAGGGAGGAAATTTTTAAAGATTTGGTGGAGAAGGAGTGGGGTGTAGGCAGGTTATTGGGCTGTTTGATAGTCCTCCCTTTGACAGTTTTACGGCATCATCATTGGGTTTGGTCCTTAAGAAGTTACATGGTGAATTTGGGTTGATTCACTATTTTTTCTATCCTGAAGGAAATTCAGTTAATGATTTAATTTCTGTAGAAGCCACAAACATTAGGTATTCTTTATTGGACAAAGTAATGCAGGTCATTCAGTGGTTTACAGATCTTTGGTTGGTAAAGGTGGATATTGAATCTGCTTTTTGTTTGCTACCAGTATGGGAGAAAGAGTAGCCGTAGTTAGGCAGGATGGTTGGGAACAAAATCATGCCGATGGGGAGTTCAGTGGCATGTGCCACTTTTGAGAAGTTTATTATCACACGTCATTGGATCTGACAGCAACAGGGTGGGCACTCAGAATGCAGTCTATTATTTGGATGACATTTTGTTGGTAGGTGAGGGGTTTTAATCAGTGATGGAGGGTATGTGGGTATTTTTGATGATGTGCAATGAGTTGGGTGTTCCATTGACTATGCAGTAGTTGGATGGCCCTGCCAAGGCATTATGTTTTTTGGGATTGTTAGTGGAAGTGGGATGAGGCTTTATTTACTGGTTGTGAAGCTAGATGACTTGAAGGGAAAATATTGCTTTGGTGAGGGACAAGGATAAGTTGCAGATTAGGGACATTATAGAACTCTTATGGTTAATGAATTTTGCTTCCCAGGTAATTCATCCTTGGTGTACATTTTGTAGGTCTGGTGCTTTCTTGTTGAAAGGGATGAGAAGTAAACATCACCGGGTGTGGATTAGTAAGCAGGTTCATGATGACTGAATGTTGGGGTTGTCTTTTTGGAATCCACTTAATGGTGTTTCATTTTGGTAGTCAGACTGGGTTGGTCAAGGGGAGTTGCAATTTTTTTTACAGGATTGGCAGGAGGTATTGAGATGGGAGTGTTTTTTAGCAGCAAGTGGTTTGTGGCTCAATGGCTGGAGGATTGGATCACCTCTGTGGCTCTGCTCGACAATGGCACAGGAAAATCATTTTCTTGGGTGGCAAAAGCCAGGGTACCTTTTTGGCTGGGCTTGTATAGGCCCCAGGGCTGATAGCCTAGTACCTACCTCTCAGCCTATGAACCTATGCAGAAAGACATGGCTTTTTATTTTAATTGGTGCGTATTTGGGTAGCATCAGTGGTGTGGCAGGAGTGGTTGCGTGGTAAGAGGGTAATTTTTCATTTTGACAATATTGCAGTGGTGCAGTTTTTACAGTTAAAACAGCAAAATCTAGATTGCTTTTGTTACGATTACGTAAATTGGTTTTGCAGAGTTTATTGATGAACCTTTATTTTACAGGTGTGCATTTGGCAGGTGATAAGAATGGGATTTCTGACAGTCTGTCTCATTTTTTTAGTTTTGCAGGTTTTGTCAGTAAGGAGGCAGTGGTTGAACCAGTCACATTGCTGTACAAGGTGTGGCTGATTGAACTGAAGTAACAAGACAGATGGTGCAGCTGTCCTGGGCTGTTTCTACAAGGAAGGCATATGGTAAGGCTTTACATGATTTCGATAAATTTGTTTTGCAACTGCCTGAGGAAGAGGGAGTTTGGTCAGAGAGATTGTTATCACAATATTTAGCTCGGGCTTTGATGCAAGGTAAGGCTGTCCAGTCAGTTAAGGTAGATTTGGCTGCTATTAATATATTTGCGTTGGTGGCATGGCTGCCAGATTTGAAGAAGCCTTAGACAATAGCTCACATGTTGAAGGGCTGGAGTAGAGTTGCCAGTGGTAGGGTGGACAGGTGATGGCTAATGACAAGGCAGGCATTTAAGGTTTTGTTGTAGGGTTTAGAGTTAGTGAATGATGATTCAGCAGATTACAATTTGTAGGTGAATTTGTTGCTATGGATTTATCATGGAGCATTTAGGGTGTCAGAGTTGCTGGGTTCACTGCTGTGGCAGGATGTGACTGTATTTTCTGCTTAAGTAGAAATATGGTTGTGTAGATCTAAGAATCTAAGATGGAGGAGATGGAGTAGTGCATGTATATTGTTCTGGTGATGGGCAGAAATGAGTTGGTGATGGGTAGAAATGAGCTGTATCCAGTTGGGTGGGCTAGGAGGTTACTTTGGTCTCATGGTGGGAACCCACAGAATTCATTTTTTTTTGTCAAAAAGGGTTAATGTGATAACAGGAAATCAGTTTGTGTGCGTGATGAGAGGGGCTTTTCAGTGTCTTGGTTTTCTGGGACATAGGTTTTCAACTCACTCAATTTGCATTGGATAGGTTTCTAATTTGGCAAGAGAAGGTAGGTCGGTGGAGATTATTAATTGGGTACGTCATCGATTTTCAAATGTCGTTTTGTCTTATATTAGATAATTGGTTAACCTGGTCATTTTATTATTGTTATTTTTTTTTATTAAAAATAGTGGTTGTTATTCTGGGTCATTCCTATATTCATTGGGCAGTGGAGCAGGGCTGGAGTTAGGCTGGATGGCAGAGAGTTAGGTTTACATCAGTTCTGGTGAACTGTCCTATGGCATGTTATCAGAGGCCTCAGATGACATCAAATCTTGGAAGAGTTTGTGGACATACAATTATGGATTGGGATTCATAAAGTATTAATAATTCATTTGGCAGGTAACAGTTTGGGAGTATTGCCAAAATGACAGTTGGTGTATAGGATATTGGAGGATTTAGCTACTTTAAAAGGGGCATTTCTGGCATGAGTATTGTGTGTTCTGAAATAGTACCACATTCGTTTTAGAAGAATGCCAACAGTTATATTGGAACTGAACAGGTCTGTTGGTGTAATTTTAGGTTGTCAAGGAATTTAGTGAATTTGGGTATTCAAATAATAGAACAAAAGCATTTTAATGACAGTCACCCAGTCTGGTTTAGAGAAGATGGAGTGTACCTCAGTGAGTTTGGACTGGAACCATTTAATGTACACCTGGCTTTGTTTTGAATGTTTGTGAAAAGTGTTACAGTAAATGAGGGGGAACAGCCTGTTTCAGGCTGGTGGGTGTAGAAAAGGGACAGGCATGCCCCTCTTATGTTCTCCCTCTAGTGTTGGGCATTGGATTTCAGGAGGTTGGCTGGGGATGGAAGTGAGCTGTGGTACACTGTTTTGATAAGTGAGAATATGTGAGCAGTTGAGGCAATGCTGCTTATTATGAGCAGGGTGAGCGGGATAAGCTGCCCTAGTGAATTGTTACATGGATGTTCATGCTGTGATTAATAAATTTAAGAATGTTGCTCAAGAAAGTTGTGATTGAAAGTTTTAATAAAGATTGCCATTTTGGTGTGGTGTAAGTTATTTGAAAGGGATTGGGACAACTGAGGTTTGGGAACAAACCAATTTGTCCAGAGATGGTTAGTGGTTAGAGGAAAAGGTGGGTAGAGGAGGTCTAACGGTTTGGGGAGGGAGGTTATGGTTGAGTGAGAAGTGGGAGGAGTTTAAGTAGGGTAGTGGGTAAGGGAAGGATAAGTCTGGATAGATGATTGCTTTGGAGGAAGTGAAGTAAGGGTAGGTAAGTGGGTTTTATCTGAGTATAGCTGAATTGGGAGGTCAGATCTAGGCATGAACTTGCTGACCACCTACCCTCCCTCTTTTATGACATTGAAGAGTTGGTTATTTCTTATGTGTATTAGTTGGTTGAGTGGTGAAGAGGGGCAAGTTTGCCCCTCTTCTCTTCCCCCTCTGGTGTTGAATGTTGGATTCAAGGAGGTTGGCTGGGGATGGAAGTGAGCTGTTGAGGCAGTGCTGCTTGTTTTGGCCAGGGTGAGCGGGATACGCTGCCCTGGTGAATTATTACATGGATGTTCATCCTGTGATTAATACATTTAATGTGTGGTGTGTGTGTCTTTTGGCTTTTCTCGGTTAGGGGTCGCCACAGCGGAACTCTGGTCCGCTAATGATTGGCAGTAGATTTTTACATGCCGAGTTGCCAGCCCTGATGCACAACCTTCAACGAAGGTACGCCCATTCACACATGTCTCCACACAGAAGAAGCTCTAGCTGAGAATCGAACAGGCAATGTCTTACTGTGAGGCGACAATTCTACCGCAGCACCCCCAGTGCAGTGATTAATACATTTAATAAAGGTCATCAAATGCCATTTTGGTGTGGTGTGAGTTATTAGAAGGGGATCGGGACAATGAACATTTTTTTATCTGAGCAATCTGCCTCTTCTAATATATGCCAATACAAGTTTGCCTCTAAGGCAAAAAAGCACTATATTAAACAGATTTATTCTACCCATCAAAGTGTGCACCTTCATTTTTTCATTATTTTAACTTTTAATTTATATTTCTGTCCAAACTAGTGTAAGTATCTTCTTTGATTCCTCTTACTAAACATTGGAATTTCAACCATCCCTAAGTACATTCCTTCCTATCATCTTTGATTTCTTTTACTAAACATTTGAATTTCAACCATCCCTGAGTGCATTCCTTCCTATCATCTTTGATTTCTTGTATTAAACATTGGAATTTCAACCATCCCTGAGTGCATTCCTTCCTATCATCTTTGATTTCTTGTACTAAACATTGGAATTTCAAGCATCCCTAAGGGCATTCCTTCCTTTTTTACCACTAATTATGTGCAGTCCTCTCTTTTGCTCTGCATCTCTTTGATTTCATTTACATTTTTTGTTAATTGCATAACTTCCTGTTAGAGGTATTAAACACCTGAAACATCCCTTCTAAGGTTTGCTCCACATTTTCTATCAGGAAAATACAGTTATAAGCTATATCAAATGAATTTTACTTTTCCTGCTTGTTACCATTCTTAACAGCCTCTCCTGGCAACACCACATTTTTTTTAAACAAGAAACATCTTTATTAAATTACCATATATGACATAGGCAATCATACATTTATACAAATGAAAACAAACCATATTGGCATCATTTTAGTTCCAAACATTATAGATCACAAACCATACTGACAAAATTAAATAAAGGTGGTTGGAAAGGGCATTTTCAGTTTACTTCATTATTTTGTTAATATCCTTAGCCTCGGCTTATAATGTAGTACATTCACACATTTTTCTTGTCCAAGTCCTAGTTCCTTGAGTACCTGCAACAGTGAAAATCAATTCAACATATAATATATTTTCTGATGTCAAACAACATTATCCATAACTTATTCTTTCCACCCCTTTTAGTCCTAAATTAATAAAATGACCATCAGTAGATTTCCTCCATTACAAAAAAATGTTCTCTTTTTGTATCACTTTTGTAAGCAAGTTGATCTACGTGTTCATTAAAGTGTGTGCCATTATTCCAGTATATATTTAGTCATGCAACTGGTGTATAGTTTGCCTCCTCTTTATATGTCCCTACCCTTTATAGAATTTTCATTTTTGCATATTCAGACACTTCAGCTCTTCTGCTCATCTATTACACACTAATCTTCACATTTTGTTTAAGTCATACCACGCTCTGAATGAAGACATGTCGGTATCTAACATGATCACGTGGTTCCATCTTTTTAGACCTCTTCTTGCTTTATCAGCCTCTTCCCAGGTAATTCATCTTTCTGCTCTCTCTTTATATTTTAACCTGCCTTTTCTCACTCCTACATTTGTTTCTTCCCCTGTTTGACCTCTCACTGAATCCCACAACCTTCTCTACAATGTCTTGCAGAAACAATACACTATTGTTTCTACCCCCTTTGATGAGTCTGACTGTAAACTGCTATCATTACCTGCCTTCTCTTTTGTTTAAATTCTCACTCTAGGAATTTTCCTTCATTCTTTCTTGACCTCCCCAACTAACATACCTTCCATATTTTTCTTTTATCATCTGCATATTATCGCAGTTGAAATTCCTGCTACGCATGTTCTCCTTTTGCTAACTTTCTTGTTTTCTGCTCACCTGCTCCATAACGTATACTGGCGGTTCTATACATACTTCTGCCTCTGTTCTGGCTGTCTTATTTTGCAGTCCCCTCTTCTTGCTCTTCACCATGTCTATCTCTATGGGCATTGTACCTCCATGTCACAACGTTAATTTAATCCCACTAGTTAGCCAGTTTTCTTTTTTTTTTCTTTTCATGCTGTGTTTATTTTGATTTATTTATTTATTTATTATTTTACAATTTGTTAACTGGGTGGATGTGGGGGCCCTGAGATCCTTTTCAGTCATGGCCTGGGTACAAAATGTACAAAATGTATCAGTGCAATGCAAAACAAATAGCAATAACAAAAGTAGCTCAGAAATATATGGAGGAGCCAATATAATATTGTAAGGATTTACAGTATGTACAAAATACATATACAAATAGGAGACAGTTTATACATTGAAATGCAATACAAAATTGTTTTGTTTTGTTGAGGAACCGTTGAAAAGGACAATGAGTGAGTCTATTGGTTTAACCAGTATCATGGAATCAACTGTGCTTCACATCCTAGAACAGGAATTCCTTAAGTGTTTTTTTATTTATTTATTTATTTTTTTTGTTAAGGACTCTAGCGTTTTATTGTTTTTAACATCAGTTGCTAGGCTTTTCCAGAGGGTGTGCTGCCTTTCACTGTGTAGTTTTATTCCCTGAGTGGTAATTTTCTTCTCATTAGTAGGGAATAACACATGTGCATTGTTCTGAATAAAGGGGTTCCTAGAAATGTGTGCTTGTGATAGGGCAGCCAGTGTACTCCATGTAGCATGACTTCCATAATCACCTATGTTAATGTCTTCTTCTCTCCTCCTCTCTTTTCCACCATTCTCACTATATATATATATATATATATATATATATATATATATATATATATTTCTTTCTGCAGTCATTACTCCCATAAACTCTATACATTTTTTTATTTATGTTTCAGAGAAAAGGTTTGTTCTAGCAGGTATTTCCCTTTTTCTGGGGAGACCCAGAATGCTACTTCAAGCTGACTAGGGAAATTTCATCAAGTCACTTATTCAATCCTGCCACTCTTTTCAATAAATGGAATGGAATTTTTTTGCATCCCCATGAACCACCAACAATTCCAAGCAAATAGGACCTTGGTGGAATATGTCCTTTGAAGGACAGCACACTCAGGAATGCAGTGCCACTAGTATGCTGCATTGCAGTGTCATCACTGAAAAAATTAATCCAATTAACTGGAGTAGAAATAGAACTCAAACATCTATTTTTTTTTTTATTTTCCAGCATCCTAGTTGAGTGTGTTTACCCACTGATACTGGCAGTAAGTGTTACAGTTACCATGTGTATGGTCTGATATCCCAGTATTTCTTATGTCCACATTCACTAGCCTTTCCCCACTCCAACTATTCTGCTAACTTGTATATTCCCATTCCTGTAAATTCCTAGATCCTACATATCATTTCCACATTGTATTACTGCATACTCATTCCCCAGGATTCACGAATCCTCCGTGTAAGAGTAGAGTAGTCTTACACGGAAACACCAGTGTAAGAGTAAGACAGCAGCATGCCATGCATATTAATGAGGGCACACTGCCTCAACTCAGAGGCTAACACGGAACGTGTACGAGTGTAGGGGGCATGTCGGACTGCCGAGCAGTCCAAAAATCCACGCACCTGCAAGTCTCACAATTGGAAAATGTCAACTGACATGAGCGAGTCCGCTCAAATGTGTATATACCTAACACTACACTCCCCCACATTCTAAACCCCAGTACAATAATAAAATGTAAAACTTTCTTTTTTTTTTTATATACCCAATATAGCTGCCCATATTTGCGCATGTTTGCGCGTGTTTGCCCATTGCTTAGCTACAGTTAGCAGTCAAGACATCGAAGAGGATAATAAGAAACTTATATGCAAATTAAGCAAAATAGCAATAGCGTAGTGGTAGAACCTTTGCCCTAAGAGGAGGCATTCCCGGTTCAAGTCCCACCACTCCCCCTTTTTTTTTCTGTTGGAAATCTGTATATGAAAAGAATTCCTGACATTTATCAATGAAATTTTAGTAAAAAGCATTGAAATGGCCTATGTAGTAGTGAACAAATTATATATATATATATATATATATATATATATATATATATATATATATAAGAAAGTGAAATGGTTATGCATACTGATGAATGCATAAGTAATATATCTTAAGCAATGTGAAGCACTGCTAAGCAAAGTTTACCAGTATTAAGCACATTTCAGTATAATTGCTCATAGCTTAGCACTGCTTTAACTAGCACAATAGTTTGCGTGGAGCTGTGCATCGTGCCAACTAGCACAAAAAGAACTTGTGTGCGCATAGCTGAGCACCGCGCTAACCAGCACAACGTAGAAAAACGTAGAGCAACGTTGGGCAACGTAGAGCAATGTAGAGCAACATCGGGCAATGTAGAGCAACGTCAGGCAATGTACAGCAACATAGAGCAACATTGGGCAATGTAGAGCAATTCAGAGCAACATCGGGCAATGTAGAGCAACATAGAGCAATGTCGGGCAAAGTTGAGCAAAGTCGGTAAAACATAGCCACACCTCCTAGACGGTCTGGCCAGTAATGAAATAAAAAGCAATGACAGTCCTCAAACCTGGGATACTGTGCACCATAATCACAGTACTGAACCACTAAGCCATGACAGCTTTTCGTAAGTATGCACTTTCAACACAAACATACATATCAATGTAAGTTTACCCATTGCTAAGCAGGTGTACCTTCAGCTGCATTTTTTCAAAACTGGCCAGTCACAAATAAGTGCAGGAAATGATGCATATTTAAGCTCCATAGGCAAGAATACTAGCCATAACTGGTTGTAGCTCCCATCTGCAGGCAGCAATGGCCGGTGCTGGAGAGGGCTCTCATTTTCGAGCGCAACATTGGGGCATTGAGGAGTCAAAAGTAATGGTTTGGCTCCTTGTCCATAATCATGAGGATAGACTCCTGTGGGGCCAGTACCAGGGCACCCAACACAAAGCGGAAGCCTGGGACCGTCTAGCTCATGAACTCACCAGTGCCACAGGTGTCCCTCGGACTGATGAGCAGGTCAGACACCACCATGCAGACCTGAAAAGACACAAGGCAGATCAACTGGACCAGTGGATCCAGGAGGCCCGTGGGATGGCAAATGCCCCACTACTGAGTAAGTAGCCATGGAATTAAGTATGTAAGAATTGCTATTCTAGTGTATACTTTGGATAGGTATGTCTCAATATCACTTCAATTACTTCACAGCTGCAGGTGTCCGTGCTGCGAATCAGCAAGCCTATGCAGATAGGCTGCTAAGGCTGTGCCACAAGGCAGGATAGTAAGCATTCTGCATTTACTGTCATATAAAATAAATGAGAGAGCCTCTAGAAAAGTGTTTTAAGTTTTTAATAAAGGTACAATTCCTGGAGTGTGTCTGTGTCATTTTCTTTGATATGTTGTTGTACTCTTGCATTATAGAAATAGTACTGTTGTATTAAGCGCTGATAACACACGGTTGGGTAGGCCCATATAAAGTGAATGAAGGGAGTGCTAGCAGCTTTTAAGCATATTCACAGTCCTCAACTGTTGGTTCATGCCCAGCATGTACAGGTTAATCTGGCACATGAATAGCTTGGTATTGTGTTCCCCAGAAATGTCATTGTGCTGGCAGAAATGTAGGGAGCTGTTAACATATAACTGATAATTTCACCTAAACATATCTAGATAAGTATATAAAAGTAGAGCTGTCAGTGTACCATCTCAGCAGTAGAGTGTCTGAGCAACTCACAAAATATGTAGCAGTAACATCTGCATCCCGGACAGTTTGTATGTCAGATACAGCCCATGTATATAAAGATCTAGCAACACCCATTTCACAATCTAAGGACAATTGTGTAGTGTAATAATACATGTAGGGGACATATAACTGCAGTCAATAGGAATATAGTGTAAACTAGAAGGATATATAAGTTGTTAATGGAGCTATCATTTTCCACCCTACTGTATGTGCATAAAAAATGCAATTCCACGCCTCAATGGGTATGTCTAATCTCAAAACATTTGTTGGGACATATGTCCTATTGGTTTATAAATATCTGCATTTATTTAGATGCATGTGCCCTGTTCAAATACCACAATATTGGTGGCCTGTTGCCATCAATTAAACCTGCATGCTGTTGTAATGTCCACTGTTGTCCCATATATGCATGTGCCATGCTTGCTGTTCAACTGTTGGAACTCTGGTGTGTTGGGTTAATGGGAATACTTCTGCATGCTGTTATAACTAATTGGGAATGCTGTTGACTGTTACTAACCCATATTTTCATTAAATCCTCCTAAACATAGAACGTATGGGAAGGCTGGTCCCAGCGGACCCACCTGTCCCACCTCAGCTGGTGATGGCAGCTGGCACCAGCAGGTCCAGTGCCCAGCCTGGGACCACCTCCTCCGTTGGCTCTGTGCCACCTTCTGGTGGAAGTGCTGCAGGGGATGGGGCTCATCCCCCCATGCAAGCACGGGCGGAGGAGGGCCACCTATCACCCTCTGAAAAGTCCGGGTTGTGGTGCATAGGGATATCAAGCATTCTGTCACTGATCCTCTATGTCAGCTTGAGGCATGAGTGGCATGACTCACGGGTGAGCCTGCCCCTCCTACGTAGACCCCAACACAGTCACCCTCTGGGCTAAGGTGCAGTGATGACTGCCCATGGGTGGGGATCTCAGTTCCACTGTTGGCATCTGTGGGCTCATGGGCTTGCGATTTCCAAACATCCTTCCCCGTCAATGGTGTTCACCCACCACATGTGTCATATTCTGCCCCTGTATGAATCTTGTTTGTCTTGTCTGTTTACCTCCCCAACCTACCTCCCCAAATATATCTACTTCTCCTACCCCACATTCCACTCTCACCTGAAAAAAAAGAAAAAAAGGGCAATCTGCTCCCAAAAAATAAATTACGCCCCATACATAGCTGCCCATTTTGCACACATGTCCACTGGACACATAAACTGATATTTAATTGGCAGTACAACATACTTTGTTGTCCTCATCCCTCTCACAGGGGTTGAAGGTTTCATATGTCCCACCAAATTTATTGCATATGCACAGTTGTTGCTGTTAAAGAAATAGGCAGCTATGGGCCTTCCCTACACCCGTCCTGCACATCCCGAGCTGTTTTCCCTACTGTCTTTACCTCTTTGTGCCCCGTTTTCACCACTTTCCTATCTCCCCATTTTCATTTCTTTCAAAGAAATGAGCGCGGGGATTAGCGGGAGTAAGCACTTTTAAGCAGTAGTTAGCGGGTTTGCGCGAGTGTGAGCCTGTGTTCGCTTGTGTGCGCTTAGCTAAGAATCCCGCAAACCCACACAAACCCACTTACAACTGCTTAAAAGTGCCTTAGTCACTCTGTATGTCAGGGTCCTTGTTCTGCTCAGCAGCAAAATAAAACACCTCTGTCAGTCTCAAACCCTGGACCTTGTACACACTAGTCTGCATAAAGTACCACTAAGCCATGGTAAACATACAACAAATTGGTGCTGAAATAAATATATCATGCATCAGAATGAGTAAATGTAAAAGACAAATAGGAATGCCATAACACAAATCCTGTTCTGTGGATCTTTACCAGCAGTTCTTGTGGAATTGCATTACATGTCTGTGAAAAGAGAACCAGCCATTCTAGCAGGAACTAATGTTACAGCAGCACTTTACAACCCCCACACAGTATCATAGCAGGACAAACACTAGCATATCTGATTAGGGCAGAGGTCATACTTCCCAACTGTGACTAATTATCAGGCATGTCCCTGATTTTGAGACAGGTTTTAGCTGTGTCACTCTGAATCCCTCTGAAAGGTACTGACATTAGGCAGAAAGGTGGGGAATTACACTTAATGAATAATGACAATAAGTAAGAGTTAGACACTGCTTGTACTTCAGGAAATGTGTATTAATCCATATGCTCTGGTTCTCTCAAAGTCTCAACTTAATGTCTCTAATATTTTAAAGGTGTACCTCACTTCTATCTACTTTTCCCTGAGTCTATTCAAATATGTACCTGAGTATTTGAGAGGCCTGGCAGAGGCAGAAACACACAGGCATATCAGCTATTCTGCTGTTACACACTGTGCAAATAGCTTTGGAAGGAGTTCCAAAAGCATACCCTTATGTAGGAGTACAACACTGAAATACCAAGGGATGTAGCCATGTACTGGTAGCAACCAACTGTGACAATGCCATTGTTCCAGTGCTGAAAAGGGCTGTGTGGTGCACAGACAAAGAATAACAGGCTATCCTCTGGCTACCATCTGGATAGGCCAACAGTTGTGAGCTACGCAGACAGACTACTTGCCTTGGTAAACTAACAGGTACACAGCAACCCTTTAAGACCAGCAAGATAAAGTTCACACATTAATACATAATGCTCTCTGTACTTCTGTACCCCTACCCAAATGTACAATATACCTGTGTGTTCAGGGTCTAGCAAGGATGTAGGCAGGCATACTCAGTAATGGAATTTGTCCAGTTTTCTTGAGCAGCCTGTGCTAATGTCAACACTAAAAAAGCACAAACTGTTCAAAAGTGAGTAAATTAATATTCACAGTATAGCAGTTCACAAACAGTTCATGTGCCAAATGAATACATCTCAATAACTACTTTTGTATGGCAGTTAACTATATAAATAGAAAAGAAACTACATACTCCCATGTATCTTGTGTTAGCATTTGTAGGGGTGGGTACAATTCTACACTGACAACTGTGTAGTGGAAGAGGCAACATTCAGGTCTGAGTACAACATTTAAATCACTGGCTACACCCCTAGCTTCAGATATAAGAACTATACCAACCTTCTGACTTACACAACAGTGTCCACAGCAAACAAGCATGGGCCCCACTTTGGAAAGCTGAAAGGGCTATGCCTACCTGACATAGCAATTTATAGCATTGGGTTGCTATGACAGTGAGTACTGCAATTACCACACAGCAGGCTGCATACAATTACCAAATGGTGGCCACCAATTGGTGCAGAGCCATCACATGCACATGTGCAGATACCTATAAAAGCAGGCTGTACTTGCTGGCCACACATGCAATCATCCCATTGCAGATGCTGAAAGAGAGAGACAGAGACAGCGACAGAGAGAGACACACACCCCCACCCACACCAGCAGAAAAAAAAAAGCCAAAGACAGACCAAACTGAAAACTATGAACAAATACAAAGGAAAGGTATGTAACAGATATGTATTTACTGGCATGTAGTAGATGTATTTGAAGACTCCTCTACATACTTTAAAACATTGATATGTGGCAGCAGTACGTATCTATGCACAGATGCCCTGCATAACTACAGCCATGGACAAATCAGTGTGTAGCTGTGTGCAGTGGGACATAACTGTGATATATGTAGCTCAGCATTAAATGTCAAACATCTGAACCATGTTATCTGTGTTTTGTACAGTAGTGTGGACAATGGCTGGTTGGGGGAGTAGCGCATACAGCTATATAACCATGGATGTGACAGAGTAACACATGCATGATAGTCATATCAACGTGTAGCTTAGCATTGGCAACTGCTGTACTAGGCTAGTATGCTAATCTAGCATTTGCAGCTATGTATACACCCTCTAATACTACTGTGTGCTCACATGTGACCCCTGTTCATGTTGCAGCAAGGCCCAACAGGTCAGCCATGAGGTCCAAGGACTTACAACAGTGTGGACCTTGTGTGTGTATGGCACACACATATTGAGAGATATATCTGTGTCAGATATATTAGCATCTGTACATGTGCATAGAGCAAGGGACATTCTGCAACTGTTTCTGAAGGGAGGTCATATATATGTTGGTGAAGGTTGTTATGTGCAAATTTGTATGTAGGTAGTAGTGTGTAGCAAACAAGACAGCATACAGTGCTGGTATATGACATGTGGTGGTTAAACGCTGTGGGTGTGATTTGTTAGGTTTGCAGTGTTGCAGCCAGTGAGGCCTGCTAAAGCCACATGGGCTGAGAACACCTTCAATGCATTTCGCACAAGTCTGTGCAATATCATTACATAACTGTATACCTCACATACTTCGCATAATTGATATTCCCACCATGAAAGGTGTACTGTATATGTGCCTATATGTATATCTATATGTACACCAATGGATGTTTATATGTATGTGTATATATATATATATATATATATATATATATATATATATATATATATATATATATAGAGAGAGAGAGAGAGAGAGTCATATTTACTGCGACAGATGCCTGGTGACAAAGCCATGGCCTCAAGCTCAATGTCAGAAATGCATTGGCATCCCTTTTGCTAAAAACACTGTACCCATGAACTACCACATAGGTGGTAGTCGACTTAACACCGAAAGTGTGATAAGAGACCATGGGACACAGGTGGACAGTAGTCTCCCCCTTGATAATCACAGTGCCACACTAATCATGTGATCTGTCTACATGGCACACCTCATCACAAAAGCTGTGTCATCCAGGGAAAAAAGAGGTCAGTGTTCCCCTCTATTCATCACTCACATAACCCATTATAGAGTACAATGCCCCTTCTGGCATGTACCTCACAAGACATCTACAGCAACTGGAAAGGCCACAGACATACCTCACAAAGAGTAATACTGTCTTCAAACAGATGCCCTATGCAGACCGTCTCACAAAACCACAGCTAGACTGTGTCGCATACCAGCAACCCAGAGGTGACCTCTGCCTAACATACAAAGCTATATCAAACCCAGAGCTGTTGGACATGCTCCACGCAAACAGATCAAAATCCCTATGAGCTACATGCTCTAGGGACCTAAACCTTGTCACCTCGATAAACAGAACATGCTGGAGGGATAGATTCCTATCTCAGAGACATCCCATACTCTGGAACGAACTACCTATCAATAGCAAATAAAGATCTTCAGTAGCACTCATCATGAACAGTCTTGATGATTGGATGGGAGATAGGAAATACACCCCGGGAATCACCTCTGTGGCTCAGCTTGACAGGGGCACATGAAATTAAATTACTTGGGTGTCAAAGGCCAGGGTACTGTCTGGCTAGGCTTCTATAGGCCCTAGGGCCAATAGCCTATTACCTATCTATGAACCAATACACACCCCATGTACTTGTTGCAATAATTGCTATGTGAGGTTGACTGAGTGTGATGGTGAATGTGTTACAGTTGTGTATATGTGGGATAGCTTAGTGGGAAACTGTTTCTGTCATGGTATTATGTGTCCTAGATCGGATCCCAGCAAAAGATGTGTATGCTATTGCTAGCCAGAAAAAGCAGTATGGCATACGGTCTGATGTAGTCCCTTAGTGTTAACTGGGGTGTGCCACTGGAGGATAAAGCAGTACATGTATGCTCATTGATTGGTACTGCTGGTGAATCAAACTCCTGTATGAACTGTAGTACTACCTGAAGCTGTAGGCCTAAACAGCACAGTATGGTGTATGTCCACATTGCTTGGAAACACGGTTTTGTGTATTCCCTGTAGTCCTCACAGATTACATACCTCAGGCATAAGGGTTTGTAAGTACTGACACACAGTACTGTATGGTACACACATAAAGCTCATCTGGGTTGCCATACCTCTGTGTCCTGTATGTATGTCTGATGTGTGTGTGGGTATGCCTGTAACATGGCCTCAGACATATGTGTGTTACAGGATATGAGTGCATATCTAGCAATATGTATAGTCTAGTACAGCAGTATGCCACCTATATTCACGAATGTGCACATATTTTAGGCAGGGGTTCTCCATCAACAACTATTGTGGTATACTGGTAATACTGTAACTGGACTTTACAATCATTGCAATGAATTACATATTTCTTTATGCATTAGCTTGATATATACCTCCTGTGGCTAGGTGGTGCATTGTGTCGCATACAGTGTGCCATGTACTGTTGCATAGTCTTACATAGTGGTTTCTCTGTGTTCCTGTGCAGAAAATGTTTAAATATATAGAGCGTGTCAGGCACTGTCAGGCAGTTGTGGGTTGAGCACTGATATGTGGTATTGAAAGTGTGCATCCTCTGACAGACAATAGTTTGCTATTTATGGCTGTTCAGTGATATTTGTACTGTAGAATGTTAAGTGTGCCACATGACTTGCTCACACATATTGTTTCATTGTCTTCCAGGGTCATGGCCCACCATCACAACCCTGCCTATAGATGTGCAGATGATGAAATACTAACCACCTGTCTCATCCAACACTACACCCTGCTATTCTTAAGAACCAGCCAGGACCAGCATGAGCGAACTGCACTGTGGCAAGATGTCCATAGGATAAATGACATAGGCATGCATAACCAAACATATGAGCAGGTACACCATCACTGCAGTGATTTACTTAGACATGTCCAGCAGCATGCGTCTGATGTCCATAGGCAACAGCTTGCCACAGGTGGTGGGGTTGACACCCACCCCCCCTCACCAGAGTGGAGGAGCTGCTCCTGAGCCTGGGGGCTCCCGGCCAACAACAACAACAACAACAGCACACATGTATCATCATGGAGGCCGGAGCCTCCCAGCAAGTTCACATGGAGCGTGCAGGTAACATGACATATCTGTAGACTAATGTTACCTATATTGTTAGATCATGCATATGTGAGATGTGTAAAGATGTGGAGCCTGGTGTTGTTCAATACTGATAATTTGGAACATGATGTGTAGGCCTGTGACTGTCAACTGTTATGCTACTGTAAGATTGCAAACCCACAGTAGCAATGCCACAGTTGTTGACACTGACAAACTGTTTCATATCCTTGTAGGTCCCTCTGGTGTGACAGCAAGGCAGCAGACCCATGCTGGTGAATGTGTTCTACATTTAATATTGCAAATAAAATGTGCATGTCATAGGTGAGGTGTAGGCCATGTACACATGTAACACACCTACGCATAATGCATGCTGTACATGCTTGCTGTGAGACTATGCACATCTCAGTAATGTGAGTGGCTGCCTCAAATACATGCAATACACAGAGCATTCCAAACAATTGTGGCTACACTATAGTGGACATTGGATAGGCAGTCGATACACATGCACACGACATACACACCTCCGTCATACACAGTACATGTTAATATGCTACACATGGCATATTCAGACACACACTGTAAGGTCACACTCCATTATCCCAAATGTCATCCACACAGCACACATAATATACCTGAGGGGTAGAGGCCTATCATGGGGCAGTGCGACACTCTTCAACACACAACACATTCATGTTAGGCAATGCTCCCTATTGGGCACCTTACAAACCCATGTAACAACTGGCTGTGAAATGGTGAATGTAGCCATGGTACTGCAGTTCAGGTATAGCATGATGGGCTCCGGTCTGGCACACATTAGTAGCCTTCAGTGACCACATGATGCTGCATGATGTTGGCTCATGGTACTACACGCCATCCAGTTACAGTAACCACAGTACTACACATAGCATTCATTGCTATACACTTCAATGTTGTGTGTGTGCAAACATATGCACCTATACACAATATGCATAGCAATCACCATTTGCCCAAAGTGACACATATATGTCTTGTAATACTATTGAGTGTATAGGTCACATGACACACATTGGGTATGTGTGATGTTTAATGTTGCAGTTGTGTTGTAGCATGCCATGTCATGGCTGGCACTGGCATGTCTGCAATATGTTCTACACTTACCATAACTACTGTACAATGGCTATGTTGAGCAATGGTATTCCATCAGGTATACACGCACCACTCATCCTGTGTGTATACATAGCATGCATGAGCTAAACCTGTGACCACAATTATCTGTTAAAGACACAGATGCTCTAATCAGTAACAGATATCTATGTGACACACAATTAAACATCCAGCCATGGTATGTATACCTGTGAGTGATGGTGCACAGCACATTGAAGAGCTTGTAATACTTGCACAGCAATGTTGTGTCCATGTACACATTGCATTCCAGGGTGAGGCCAATCACTGAAAAACAGCACACATGCATCAAAGCCATGTATACTGTTATTAGCAAGGACTGTCTACACTCGCACTGCATGCTGTTGAGCAACACATGTCCTGCATGCTGACACATGTGATATGACTGTTTGTCTTATGCTACTGTACCCCACCATCAACCGCTATTGAGTATGTTCTGGATTGCTGGTGGTGTGTGTGTGTGTGTGTGTGTGTGTGTGTGTGTGTGTGTGTGTGTGTGTGTGTGTGTGTGTGTGTGTGTGTGTCTGCTTTAGTGAGGAGTGTATTTGTGTGCATGTGTGCATGTGTGCATGTGTTCATGTGTGCATGTGTGCATGTGTTCATGTGTGCATGCGTGCATGTGTGCATGTGTGCATGTGTTCATACATCATGTACAGGTCATAAAGTGTGTTTCCTGTCTTCCTCTCACAGGTACTGAGGTTGGGCTGGTTCACTGCAGCAGGGAACCTGATGTCACTGACACAAATAGTAATAATGAGGATAGGTGTGTTGAGGCACAGGCAAGTTTGCCAAGGTCAGTCATTGGGCCACCAATTGACAGTACACAGCGGTCCACCCCATCCATGCACACAGTCATACTGCCAATACAGCCATCATCACCAATGCCCTTAGCTGAGGGACAGTCTACAGTCAGCAATGGCCAGGACAGTGTGGTACCTATGGCACATGCATGCGGACACAGCAGCCATACCCAGAGGTCTGGAACAGTACTACATAGGCAGATGTCCAGGGGTTCTCGTCGGAGCACTGCTGGTCATCATGCCCCTGGCAGGCGTGCCACAGGTCTTACAACCTCACGCATGTTCCAGGCTGTCATGCAGGCACAGGCATGTATGGAACGGTACACCAGACAGGGACTAAGGGCACAGAGGGCACATAACACCACTTTAAATGACAGTATCCGTGACCTAGCAGGTGCCATCCATAATTACACTGAGGTCATGGATAGACGTTGGGCTGAGACATTAGATGTCCTCCGCAATGTCATGTCCATGTGTCAGGACAGTGCGGGACAGGTGAGACGTCGACGTGGACATATGCCAGCAACATCAGCAGCTGGCAGTTGCCACGGACGTCCCTCAAGTAACAGCCACTCCCGTAGTGCCAGTACCAGCCCCAGCAATGTTGGGGTGGGCTGTCCATAGGCCATCCTAAAAGACCATGTACACATGGCTCTGGACAGTCCCAGCAGGGACCTGGGTCCAGTGTACATATGTCTATCTCTGAGGATAGTACTCAGTCTGGCTTAGTACCTGATACTGTCAGTAGCACCCCTGCCAGGCACAGGTATTGTATCCATGGCTGGAAACGGTGATCTGTAAAGCCTGGCAGGTACAGTCTGTGGCTGTCCCACAAATCCCCATATATGACAGCCACATGGTGGAACTGTGTGCATGCAGACACACACACACATAAACCAGACACCTAGGCTAACACATACCTGCACACATTACATAAACATTGGCCCATACCAGTACTCTTGGCCCTCACACACACACACACACACACACACACACACACACACACACACACACACACATACATGTCGATTGTATGGTTCAATGTAGGCCTCTGGCAAACCAACAACACACCCTGTGCATATGATGAAACCTGTGCCACCTCCTGTCATCTGCAACATTGATGCAGGAACAGGCTAACATGGTGCTGATGTACAGGGTGACTTTATGGCAGTATAGCAATGTTAGCATGTTGTCATCAGTAAAGTGTAATGATATCCTTGAAGGTGTAGCTGAGCAGGCATGATGCATTAAAGCTATGATTGTCAATGTAGTATTGTTTATACCAGTGTTAATCCCAATAGTGTATTGTCCGCCCACATGCCACTTGGCTGATGTGTGTAGTATTGGCAGCATGTGTTAGAGAGTGGACAGTACATGTGGGATGTGTGCAGCACATGGTCATCCACCTTTACAAAACATAGTATCCCCACAATACCACATAGGTAGTAGCCCCCAACATGTTGACAGGTACCGATGTGTACATACAGCCAAGTGTTACATCATCTCTCCTTTGGTAATTACATTTTCAAAGGTATTTTGAAATCCCTCGGTGAATCACATAAGCAATAAGGGGTCTGCATGCATATCCACAAAGGTTGTTATACACCTATAATGAATAGCCATCATTGACAGACATTGCTGCATTTTAACTGGTCTGAAATATACCTCAGGCATAAACCCTCACTCACACTATTCAATAGAAACCGTAATGAGTGTGCGTGACACGGATGACCTAGGCCAGGGATCACTGCAGTGGCTGGGATTGTCAGAAGCATACAGATGTGACCTAAGGTCTGGAAAGTGGCAGCACACTCTGGCAAAGATAACAGATGTATTCATGGAGAAAGCAGGGTTCCCACCTCTGAAATAATTGAGGTCACATGTACGTATATGTATATGCCACACAGCTACCTGACGTGCAATGCACATACTGTTGTCATTGTGATATGACATACAGTAGTAAAAGCAAAACTCACAGCACAGTGACCAACTGTGTCACACACATAGAGTCCACACACACACTCACCAAGAGCAGGATTCAAACCCCTACCTAACTACTTTATGATACTAGAGCAGTACGCATTTACACAATGCACTATACACATTACTGGGAGTTCTTCTTTCCACAGGTATATTTGTAGGATGGTGACATCATCAGACTTGACAAAGATAAGTATACCACTTTTAAGGTGTTGTAGTTGTCTCCAAAATGGTTGCTCCTCTCCAAGGAGATATACACACATACACTGTCATACAGTTATCAAGTGCAGGATTCAAATCCCTATCTAATTACCTTATGATACTACAGCAGTATGCATTTACAAGACATGCTATACACATTACTGGAGTCCTTCTTTCCACAGGTATATTTGTAGGATGGTGACATCATCAGACTTGACAGAGATGGGTATACCACATTTAAGGTGTTATAGTTGTCTCCAAAAAGGTTGCTCCTCTACAAGGGGATACACACACACACACACACACACACACACACACACACACACACACACACACACACTCTCTCATACAGTTGTCAAGTGCAGGATTCAAACCCCTACCGAACTACTTAATGATACCAGAGCAGTACGCATTTACATGATGCACCATACACATTACTGGGAGTTCTACTTTCCACAAGTATATTTGTAGGATGGTGACATCAACAGACTAGACAAAGTGGGTTACATTAGGTGGCATTAGGTGGGCTACATAGAAGAAATTTGTAAACACTTTGGCAATGTGATCATCAAAGGAGAGTTTACTATCTACCTGGGGCCCCCAGGGCCATAATTACACTCTCCGTACATACTGGATTACCACCTATGTGGTAATTTGTGTGCACTTTGCTTTATCCAAAGGGGATGACTATGTATTCTTTGGCATTCTGCTTGAGGGCATTGTTTTGACACCAGTTATCTGTCTCTGTAAAACCCTTCTGTAGGATGTCTGTGTCAGCTGTGGAGTCAATTATGGACCACAGTTATCAGTCATCTGCAAACTTGTTCAGCCATACTCCTCCCATGCTTGCCTGTAGCTCTGAGCAGTATCTACTGAACAGGTGGGGTCCCAGGACCAATACCTGTGGGATGCCATTTATGACTGGTTTAGAGTCGGACATGGCACCAGCAACTCAGAACATGTGTGTCTGATCTGTGAGCCAGTTGGCCACCCATCCTGTGACATAGCTGTTAACGTTCAAGCTGATAAGCTTGTCCATGATGCCAGAGTGGGAAATGGTGTCAAAAGGCCTTAGTGAGGTCCAGGTGGGCTGTGTGGACTACTTTCACCTCCATCTATGTCCTTGGTAACTGTTTCAAATAAGTCAACTAGGTTTAGGAGCCAGGATCTACCTTTAACAAAGCCAAGTTGGGTAGAGTCCAGTGTCTGGAGGTCCCCAATGTCTCTATTTATGGGTTCCATGATAATTTGCTCCATAGCTTTGCAGACCAGGCTGAGTAGGCCTATAGGGCAATGGTTTCCTGGTTCTGTTGTGGCACCCCCTTTGTGGAGCTGGATGACTGTTGCTGTATGCCATTCCTTGGGTATATAGCCTCTGGTAAGGTTGAGTCTGGACAGTGAATGTAGGTGAGGGTGTAGTTCCTTTTGGGGCTGGTGTAAGTCGCAGCCTGGGACACCATCCAGTCCCATTGATGCTGTGTTCTTGGCTTTGGAGAGGGCTGTATTTTCCTGCATGTCCATGAAGTCTGGTGCTCTGCATTCTTCTGGGATGGACACAGGCCCTTTTGGGGGTGATGTGTGGGGGTGTTTGCACTGAACTTGTCCCCCAGGATGTGGGCAATGTAAGTTGGTTCAGTGTATCATTTTTCCATTTTGCAGTAGCTGACAGCAGTTTTGAGAGTTGCCACCTAAATGTTTGGTATAGCTAACAAAGGCTTTGTGGCTGTTATTCTTACATTCCTTGGCAATTTGTCTTTAGAAACTGGCCTTGGATTATTTTATGAGCAATCATTGTTTCTTCCTAATAATGATCAGTGATGCCTTTCCTTATGTGAAGTTTGCTCTATCATGTATTCATTTCCTCCTTCTGTTGTATAGCTTACTTATGTGCGACAATCACCAGATTGGTTTCCTATTTTTGGAGGGGTGCATCTTGGTTTTATTTGGCATGTCTCGATCCATGCATCCCTGTAGATGCTCATAGAATGCACTTGTAAATGATTCTGCAGATTGTATAGCATTATCCTATAGCAAGGGTGCTTTTGAACTTTCCACTTTGGTCTTGAGAAGTGTGCTGTTTGCTTTAGAAACTTTCTCCACAGTGCTTTCCTTGACTGTGGTGGGGTGTGATGTGGATGTCCAGTGTGATTACTTTATGATTTGATATTACCAGCGAGGGGTTTATCTCTGTTGTGGAACACTGGTACCCCATGTTGGTGCTGATCAGGTCCAGTATGTTGTCACCTCTAGTGGGCATGGTAACCAGCTGTTCCACAGCGTTTGAGTTTTTAAACTCTGGGAAGCATTGGGCAAAGGACGTTGTACACGAGTAATTCTCCCAGTCAATGTTTTGGTAGTTGTAATCTCCTCATATAATGGTGTTTGGTAGGACCTTTATATTTTCCACTGTTCTCAGAAATACTGAGTGAGGTTCCTGAGACAAGGTAGGTGATCTGTAGCAGGCTACAATCTGATAAGCAGCTTTGCCCAATGTTAGTTGCACTTGCATGGTCTCCAAGGCATCATGCTGTGCCACTAACCTGAAGGTGTGGGTATCCATAAGGTAAATGGATACACCACTTCCTTTTGTATTTCACTCTGGGTTTTGGGGCCGAAGATCAGAGGGATTGTGAGTGTTTTATGTGGAGCATGTCCAACAGCTCTGTGTTTGACATAGCTTTGTATGTTAGGCAGAGATCACCTCTGAGTAGGCAATATGCGAGAGAGTACAGCTGGAGCATTTTGAGACAGTCTGTGTATAGCATGTATTTCAGGCTGCTAATGCTATTTGTGAGGTATTTCTGCAGGCTTTCCAGTTGTTGTAGATGTCTTGTGAGGTACATAGCAAAAGGGGCGTTGTACTCTATTATGGATCTAGTGAGTGATGAGTAGAGGGGAACAATGCCCTCTTCTATTCTGCATGTGACACCTTTTGTGATGAGGTGTGCTACGTAGAAGGATTTCCGGACTACTGAGGGGATGTGATTATCACAGGTGTGTCCACTGTCCACCTGTGACCCAAGGTCTCTTATTACACTTTCAGTGTTAAGTATACTACCGCCTATGTTGTAGTTCATGGCTACAGAGTTTTTACCAAAGGGGATGACAATGCATTTTTGGCATTGAGCTTGAGGCCATGGCTTTGACACCAGACATCTGTCTCAGTGAGGCCCTTTTGTAGGATGTCCACATCTTCAGTAATTTCGATTATGGCTCCTAGGTTGCAGTCATCTGAAAATTTCATTAGCACAGACCTTCCATGTTAAAGTTTACTTCAGGGAAGTAGATACCAGACAGAACAGGACCCAGGACTGAACCCTGTGGTACTGCACTTGTCTCTGGTCCAATGTCGTACTTGGAGTCTGCTACTTTCACAGTGTGTGTTCTGTCAGTTAGCCAGTTGGCATCCCATCTTGTGACATAGCGATTTATACCTAGTTTAGTGGGTTTATCTATAATTCCAGAGTGGGTGATGGTGTTGAAAGCCGTAGCAAGATCTACATAGGCTGTGTGAATCACCTTACCCTTGTCTACGGTTCTGGTGACTGCTTCAATGATGTCTATCAGGTTTAGGTGACATGATCTGCCTTTTACAAACCCAACATGGTTGTGTTCCAGAGTTTTGAGATTACCAATGTCTTTTTTTATAAGTTATATGATGATACATTCCATGGCCTTGCAGAGCAGGCTCATCAGGCTAATGGGGCACTAGTTCTTGGGGTCCATGGTGGCTCCCCCTTGTGTAGTGGGATAACCGTCGCTGTGCGCCATTCAGCAGGCACAAAGCCTGAGGTGAGGCTATGACTGAACATGGTACGTAGGTGTGGTGCCTGCTTGTTCTGTAGTTTGTGTAGAACACAGCCTGGGATGTTATCTGGTCCCATGGATGCTGTGTTCCTGGCTTTGGAGAGTGTTTTTTACCTGTGCAGCCATGATGACAGCAAATTTGCAGTCTTCCGTTATAGAAATGTGCTCTTTCATGGGTGAGAGGGGGATAAAGATAGCACTGATCCTATCTGCCAGGATGTTGGCAATATCAGTTGGGTCTGTATATTTAGTGCCATTGTGCTGTAACTCAGAGCAGATCTGAGTGCTGCCATTGAGATTCTTGACATAGCTATAGAATGCTTTGTGGTTGTCTTTAGAATCAGTGATGATGTTGTTTTCATAACTAGCTTTGGAGGATTTTGTCATGGATCACAACTTCTTACTGATATGACCATGGAGCTCCTCCCCTCATGGGATTTTACCCTCTTTTGCAACAGTATTTTCCTTCTGTTGTGCAGTTTGTTTATGGCAGGGTAACACCAGATTGTCTTCCTTTTCTTGGAGGTTAGCATCTTGGTTCTGTTTGGGAAAGCACGATGCATGCAGTCATGTAAGTGCTTATGAAGTGCAATTGTGAAGGATTCAGTAGTCATAACTGTATTGTCCATTTGCATGGGTGTCCTGCAGTTCAGCACTTCTGTCTTAAGAAGCATGAAGTTGGCTTTGGAGACATTTTTTAACATGATTTCCTTAATGGGGGTGTGGGTCCAGAATGTGGATATGTAGGGTAATTAGCTTATGGTCAGATGGGACCAATGAGGCACTGATGTCAGGTGTGGAACACTGGTCATGCAGGAAAAACCAAACCCCATAACCAACACAAATAACCACAAAGTGATCTAAATGCCACTCATTGCCAGAAGTCTCAGCATCCAGATGCACACACTCGAGGCACTTCTCATTATGGAGAATATTGATATCTGTGCAGTATTGGCAACCTAGTTCAAGGCTCCAGACAGCACACCAGCACTACCAGGATACTACTCATTCCATACCTTCCAGCATCAGAACCTGAATCATAGCACATAGGGTGAGGATGTATCCATATTCATCAAGGATACCTACACCTCTCTCTACATGCTCTCTACAGGATATGTACCCATAGAATGTTGCACAGCAACGTTCTTCACACTCCACAGGGGTGGGGCCACAAAAACCCCTTGACATTCATGCTCTATGAGCCTGACAAGTGTGTTCTGCAAGGCAATGGAGCCAATCATAATGGAAGTCAACAATGCAGAGATTGGGAACCTTCACACAGTTGAGCACACACAGTTTGGCTTCATCAAGTGCAGACCACACCTCCTGAACTGGGAAGATTTCTTTGACAGTTACCCAGGCTACGGATGATTGAAATTAGCTCCACACAGCCTACCTATACCTCACTAAAGCCTTTGACACCATTTCCCAGTCAGGTATCATAGATGAACTCACCAACCTGGCCATGAATCCATACATCACAAGATAGATTGCAAACTGGCTCACAGATAGATCCCACACATTATGAGTTGCTGGCTACATGTCAGACTCTACACTGGTAACAACTGGTGTCCCACAGGGTTCAGTCTTGGGGTCCCTCCTGTTTGGTATAGACTTCTCAAATGTACATGCCAACACAGGAGAGTTGTGGTTGATTAAGTTTCCTGGGAACCGTAAAGTGTTTGCCATAATAGATTCCCCGGAAGACAGACATATTCTCCAGAAGGGACTCTATGAGACAGATGAGTGGTGTCAGAATCATGGCCTCAAGCTCACTGCGGAGGAATGCATAGTGATCCTATGGAAAACAAAAGACCCACAAACTACCACATGGGTGTTACACCGTTAAAAATGACAAGGTGAAAAGGGATCTGGGGACACAAGTAGATAGTCATCTTTCCTTTGACAACCATATTGCCAAAGTGATTGGGAGATCCTATGTGGCCCATCTAGTCAACAAAGGGTTTGCATCAGGATCCAAAGAGGTAGTGTTGGCACTCTACTCTTACATCATCAGACCCATCATTGAGTACAATGCACCATTTTGGATGTACTCGACTTAGCATATCCAGCAGCTGTAGAGACCACATAGGTACCTCACCAAGAGGATTACTGGCCTCAAACAGTTGTGTTATGCAACACAACTGGTAAAACTAAATCTGTTCTTCGTTGCGTACCACCTACTCAGAGGCACACTCTGCCTAACATACAGAGCCATAACACATAACTGTTGAACATGCTCCATCTACACATAACAACATTCAGTCGCCCTACACATTCCAGGCATATGAGCCTCATCAGAATGATGAATACAACATGCTGGTGGGATAGAGTACCATCCCAGACACTTGCCTTACTGTGGAACAGAGTCCCAATGCACATCAGACAGAACCCCTTGCTGACACTCTTCAAATGGAACCTTGACGAGTGGATAGGAAACAGACAATTCATGCCAAGCATCACATCAGCAGTACCACTAGAAAGGGGATTAGGGTACTAACTATTAGAACTAGGCCTTGGGAGACCACACAATGGTGTGGTGAAAGCTGCACAACTTGCGTAGGCTGATATATGCCTTCATGGAGATAGTCTACTACATACCTATGAACCTATGTGACAGGTACATGTCTACAGATAGTAGATGTGTACTCCATTGTACAGTCATGTTGTACAGCAGGCACATGGACCACATACACTGTAATGCTTACAGATACTGGTGGCTGTTATGTACAGTGGGAGAGATGTGCACCTCATGTCCTTCATGCCATTGGGATGTGTGCTGGGTGGGACAGTCCTGGATGGCTCCCTGTCATGGTCACCCTCTCACACACATCTCTACCCATCCATCTTTGGCTTATTATACTGTGTTCCCCCTACATATATATATAGGTACATAGGTAGGTAATAGGCTATCTGCCTGAAGGCATATATTAGTATGGCCAGAGTGTGCAGCTATCACCACCCATGGAGTAAGTTCCCTAGGCCTCTGTGTTGTAGAGCTGATGAAGTGATCCATGGCGTGACAGTTCAGTTTCACATACACTCATCAAGGCTCCTCTGGAAGAGTGTCAGTGAGGGTCTTGGCTTAATGTCGGTTGGGAGCCAGTTCCAAAGCAAGGGAAGTCTGTGAGTTAGTCATGTATCCCTCCAACATGTGCTATTTAATATTGTGATGATGATATCCCTAGAGCATGTGGTACAGTGAGCTTGGGTTTACTTCAGATAGCGCATGTACATCAGTTCTGCATTGGACATGGACCTGTTTGTTGGGCAGAGATCTCCTGAGTAGACAGTATGCAACAGAGTACAGATTGAGTTAAATTCAGTCTTGTTGCATGGGGCAACTGTTTGAGGCCAGTAATCCTCTTGTTGAGGTACTTTGGTGGTCTTTCCAGCTGCTGAAGGTGCCTATTCAGATTAATCGCAAGTGTGTTGTGGTACTCTCTGACGGGTCTGATGACTGATGAGTAGAGGGAACCTCCTTTGACCTACATGAAATGACCTTGGCAGTTTGTGGGAACACATAGCATGATTTTCTAACCACTTTGTGAATATGCTTCTGGAAGTAGAGTTGACTATCCACATGTGTCCATAGATCCCTTATTATCACCTCCATATTTAGGGCGTTGGCACGTATGTGGTATTTGTATGACTGTAGCTTGAGGGCATAATTTTTACACCACATATGTCTGACTGAGACCCTTTTTAAGGATGTCTCCGTTGTCCCAAACATCGATTATGACAACTTTTTTGCAGTCATCCACAAACTTTGCTAAACATAGCCCTTGTGTGTTTGACTGTATTTCTGAAAAGTATACACCAGATGGGAGGAGTCCCGGGACTGAGCCATGGGGGACAGCAGTTGTTACCAGCTTGAACAGGAGACCATGATTCTTACCTTGTGGGATCTATCTGTGCCCCAGTTGGCAATCCATCAGATGACATACATATTTATGCACTGGTTGTTGATTTTGTGGATATGACATGTGTCTGGGATGTTGGGGGAGGGCTTTTCAAGGTCTATGTGGGACGTGTGTAGCTCATTTCATTGATGTATGTGCTGGGTGACTGCCTTGAAAACAGTCTAGCAGGTTTGGGAACCATGATCTGCCCCTGACCAAACCGAAATTGGTAGGGTTGGGTGTTTGTAGGCTCACAATACCTCTGTTTATGAGTTCCATCATGATGGACTCCATGGCCTTGCAGATCAGGCTTAATAGGCTTATAAGACAATAGTTCATATGGTTTGTTGTGCACCAACACTTGTGGAGTGTGCCAAATGTTGCTGTAATGCATTCAACAGTTTCATATCCTGTACAGAGGGTGAGTCTCAACAGACTGTTCAGGTGCAGGGTCTGTTTGTTTTGGATTTCACATATGACACAGCTAGGGAAGCTATGTTATCCCATAGACACCGTGTTTTTAGGTTTGGAAAGTGCTGTTTAACCATTGTATATGTGATTTCTGGGTTTTCACAGTCGCCAGGTATGATAATGGGCCCTTTTGTCAGGGAGAGGAGGGTAAATATGTATGAACCTGTCTGACAAGATGTTGGCGGTGTCATTCATGTACATGTATTTATTTACAGTTTGCACTGACTCAGAACATATATGTGTTTACATTGATATATGTGACATTGCGAAAGAAAGCTTCATGGTTCTCTATGGACTCTTTGACAACATTTTTGCCAGAACATGGATTGGATAATGTTAGGAGTGCTCATTGTTTATTGATGATACTGATCGGAGATTTATTGGTCTTCTTTGAATTTTTACTTTCTCTGAACAAGTTCAGTACTTGTAGTACATAGTTTGATTATGACAGGAGTCCAATGTACTATATGGGTCAGTTTTCATATAACTGTGTCCGCAAGGCAGGATTGGTGAATAGTGACAAGTTTCTTGGGTAAGAGCTGCAACTGCCAGATATGTGTGGCCCACTGCTGTACTCAGACATGGCCTAAGTGTGTGAGCATGCCCAGTATGACCTTTTAGTATGTTGTTGACTGACATTTGCTTTGTTTATTTAAGTGTGTGAGCATGCCCAGTATGGACATATATACTATATGTGTGTGAAAAATCAAGTTGGTTTTTACTTCAGGGCTCACCTTTGTGTTGTACATAGACAGGAAGCATGCTGTGCTTGCAGGGCTTCCATGAGTCACTTTGCATAGACTTATCAACATTTATACATACGGGGGGGGGCAGCTATTATTTGTACATTTCTACCCAGGGGGCACACTTGATTGTTACTGTGGGTGTACATAGGATGAGGGGTTCACCTGACACTTATACACATTTGCTAGGCCTGCACTGCTATGTCAGGTACTCCATTTCAGTCTGTACTGTTGCCTATCGTACTGGCTTGAGGCATACTATTGTACCACAGAACTTAGCTTCCATTTTCATGTATATTACTTTGTGACTTCATAGCTTACACAACCCACATCACACTGCCTAGCCTGCTGTTGTCTGTCTGCCTAGGCCTGGGGGGAAGTTCAGATGTCATGCTACAGCATGTGTTTGTGTTTGCGTTAGTCTACAATTGCCCTGCTCTGTCTGTGCCAGTGAAATGCTGTCATGGCTTAGTGGTTCAGTACTGTGACTATAGTGCACAGTATCCTGAGTTTGAGCCCTGTCACTGCTTTTTATTTTCCTGCTGGGCAGATCTGACTGGTTAAGGAACAGTAAAGCAGGTGTGAGTGTGTTTACCCGACTTTGCCTGACTTTGCCCAATGTTGCCCAACGTTGCCCAACATTGCCCAACGTTGCGCTAGTTTGTGTGGCACGCATCTCCATGCAATTGTGCTTAAATATGCTAAATAGTGGTAAAATATGCTTAACACTGCTTTATATTGCTTAATATAGGGCAATCATGTCTCAGGTGGTGCTGCAGGGCTGCCTATGTCTGATGCACACAGTACACTCCCTATACATGTTTGAAAACAGGTAGTGTCAAGTTAGGCATCCCTTTTATTGTATGTGCGAGTCAGAGAGAGGTGTCATTTCCAGGGTTCCTACTGAGTCAGTGTATGTGCTATGCATTGCCTCTTTGCCAAGGCCAGGGCATACTGGGCATGACTCCTTCTGCCTACTGGGGCAGGCTCAGGTTGTTCCTCCTCTGAGTCACACTGTGCCTGTGCAGGCCTTGGCAATGGTGGGGGGCTGTTTGGCCCTGCCCCATGCTGTTCCTGCTGCAGCTGTTTTCGCAGGATCATATTGTGTAGCATGGCACATACCATGACAATCTGGGTACATGTAGTTGGTGAGTACTGCAAGGCTCCACCAGATGTGTCCAGGCACTGGAACCATGACTTGAGCATCCCAAACACACGCTCAATAATGTTTCTTGTTTGTGCGTGTGCTTCATTATGGAGTTCTTGTTCGGGTGTGTGTGCATTTCTGATGGGTGTCATCAGCCATGGCTCCAATGCGAATCCAGCAGCCCCCACTAGGTGACCGTCAGGGATGTCCCCATTGGCAAATCCCTGGTACAGCTGCATCAGATGCCAGATGTGGGAATCGTGATAGCTTCCAGGGCAGCCAGCACCCACATTCATTATTATGCCCTGGGCATCGCACACGACCTGGCAGTTTTTGGAGGGGAAGCCCTTGCGGTTGATATAGACACTACCCCACTCAACGGGTGGTGCTTTGATGTGTATGTGCATGCAGTCTATTGCACCCACCACCTCAGGGTATTCTGCTATTTGGTGGAAAAGACAAATATTGCTGGCCAATGCCTCACTGGAATTGGGGAAATATGCATGCTCACCGACATGTGCTGACATGGCATCCAGGAACTGGTGCAATACCCTGGATGCTGATGCCTTGTGAAACCCCCATCATATCACCAGTCGGTCTCTGGAAGGTACCTGTAGCTAGTATTCATAGGCCAACACATACCTTGGTATCCACTGGGATGGGTTCCCCTCTGTTGGTTCTGTGTGTGAGGTGTGGCTGGCACAGCTCAACAATTTGCTGCAGGAGGTCTCTGTCCATTCTATAGTGCTCCACTATCTCCAGCTCATGTAGCCCCTGGTAGGTTACCCTGGGTCTGTACACTCTACTCTGTCTCCTCACTGTGGGTTGCTCAGCAGCATTCACAACATCACCACCCTCAGCACCTTGCACATGTTGGTTTATGATAGCAATCGCAGCCCCTAACATTTTGTCAGCCTTAAGCTTTTTAAGTTCTCACTCTTTGTATACTGCAGTGTTTCAGAGTTCTTGTGAAATAACAGGTTAGACTGCTGTTTGCAGAGTTTAAATTGCTGGGCTGGGCTAGTCAACTGCCTGTGTAATTGGCTGATTGTGATATATTTCACCTGGCAGCTCTGCTAGTTCTCCTTGGTTAACTTCCTACTACTTCTTTTCCTTCCTTTTTCCCTTTCTGTTTCCACAAGGGGCAGCGGAGCGCAAACAAGCACGCACACGTGCACATGCTGTGTGCCCATTTGCAAGAGATTTCAGATATAGCCATGGCGTACACCTTTGGTTTCTTGTTTTCAGCTAGTACCACTGTTAACATGCCTCTTGCAATCCTGAGCAACTCAGGGCAAACACAAGCCACTGTGCTCCAATCACCTTACAGTATTTCAAACATACCCCCTCATGATGTCACCTATTTTCTAATCTACTACTCCCCTACTCCTACACTTACACT
Source organism: Protopterus annectens (assembly GCF_019279795.1). NCBI lineage: Eukaryota > Metazoa > Chordata > Ceratodontiformes > Protopteridae > Protopterus > Protopterus annectens. Next base: position 1,504,720,558 of record NC_056725.1, read on the forward strand.
CTAGGGACATGGCTCACATGCCGGGGAAAATTGGGATTCACTATCCTTATCCTCATTTGCATAGGATTGCCTACTAATGCTTGGTTACATCTCTCACACTGAGCTTCCCCCCCTTAGCAACCACTACTCAGTGGCCATGTTGTTTGCAGCCTGCCATTCACCTGCATGGCAGAACAAGCTTTTTAGTGTAAATGCACATTTGTGGTTATTTTTCCCTTTTTCATTTTATTTAAAGCGCAGCATGTTTGCGCGACGCTGCGCTATGCTTAAACATCGGCGATCAGGGAAAAAAAATAACATTGGGTTTTAAGGATTTACAACATTTGCAAATGCCAATGGCCTTATATTTGGCCATTGGCATGCTTCCTCAACTAGATGCATCCTTTATTTGGAGCTGTCATAGCTCTGTTTAGCTATTTGCAGAACGGTACTCCGTTACTAACGGAGTATATTTCTGCAGATAACACTGTTCTTACACGGACAGGTTAGTGGTTCCTGGATCACAACTTTACCTCATTTGCATAGCTTTCAGCAGTAAATGAGGTACTTTGCATACCAAAACACTGTCTGTGCAAGAGTAGCTTTAGAAGCTCTCATGCACGCCCCTGCCGGCTATTGCTGAATCACTCAGCAGACATATTGCCTGTCTGCCGTCTTACACTGTTCTTACACTCTGTGCAAGCCTTCATAAATCTGACCCATTGTCTTGTATGTGTATAAAGATATACATGGCTACATACAGTTATATGTAAAGGGAAAGCTAGTTGTGTAGAAATGATTATTCTTGATATTGGTGTACACATTATTAAAACAGACCATCGTTAAAACTTCCTATATTAGATCCATATCAAAGATCACTTTGCATTCTGATTTTAAAGTATGAAACAGTATTTAAGCTGGTATTGCTTAATTAATTATTTAAGTGGTTGCATTGTTTTATATATCTGTCTACATATCTATAGTTGCGTTTGTGCTTGGCTGACAGCTTTTCAGTCAACCATTCATGACTGACTAAACTGCTGGTCAGTAAGTGTCTGAGATTACATAGTTCCTGTGGATGGGGAAAATACTCTTACCCCATGTTTGTGCTATCTCAGAGTTAGTATATATTTTTACCAGGGAGTGTACGGGCACCCCCCCCCACACACACACACACATACAATGGGTGTGCAGGGGGCTTGCCTCCAACAACAAATAATGTTTTTATTTAATTTTTTTTTATATTTTGCATGTGACAAGAATGTTTCTTGGAACATGCATAGTGGTACAGCAACACTGGCATTTTCATTGCTTTTACAGTCATGTTTTGCATATCAATGTTGGGTATATTTGATAAGTGAAATGAATGTGCTAAATGGTCAAACATACTAATCATTAAATTTAAAAATCATAGAAGTGTGTTTGGTGGAATGTGTGGTTAGTAGTGTTGTGAGTAATGGTGTGTGGGTAAAATGGAAAGTATTTTCCTAACGGAGGTATGAGGGCCTTCAATCTTATAAATGGCATACATGTTCTTTTTTGTTGTTTTGGTTTGAATATGGGCTTTTGTAGTTTAGGTTTGGTGAGTGTTGTTGTTTGCTAGATACTGTTATATTTTGTGCTGTTTTAGTATGTTAATATTTGGAGGTTTTGTCTGTAGACAGAATGATGTATGCTCACCTAGTTTTTTTTTTGATACTCGGTGCACTTTTGATGATTTTGTTTTAGTAATTAGACTTTTGAGGAATGGTTCATTTGAACAATGATACCAATCCAACAGGCGTATAATTTACTAAGTTTTCTTGTTGTATTCTACAATATTCTACTATGTTTGATACATGCAAAGCTGCATTATTATAATTTTGTCATATAGTGTTTTTCATTGCTGTCTTTGCTAGGCACGTGGAGTGTGGTCCAGGATAAGTGTGTGTATTCACTTAACCGATGTGCAACCTAGTCCATCATAACATCTTAGAAGCTACTAAGAGTTTGTAGTTTAGATATTCAGTCACATTCTGTTATCAACTTATAATGCCACATCTCAGTTCTGTATAATACTAAAAATGTGAAATTTTATTTACTTATTTGTTTAGTGCCTAGGTCTTACTTCAAAAGCTTGCAAGTTGGCAGTAAAGATTCTTCTCCAATATTTAAATCTTATAGTTTAATGTAGCAGCATTTTCTTTTGTAATTTTAGGAATTCAGTCAAAAAGTTAATTCTGTTTCATCTTCCATTGAATAAAACACTGTTCCTTAAGATTTTTAAAATGCCGAACTATAACAGAAATTTCAGGAAAAAAAATGTTCCTTCTGTTCTGTTTTGACATCCATTATTGTATTTTGTCACATAAATGATTCCAGCGCTCTTCTGTATGCTTGGCAATACTTTTACTTTAGTAGCAAATCAAATGTATACGTCTGCTGGCCTTTACAAAGTTTTGTTGATATAAGTCTGTGTCCAGCGGAAGATATCTTCATCAGTACTAAGCTCTTATTTTCTTCTTCTGTCAATTTAGTTTTAGTAGCAGAGTGAAACAGGGTTGAAAACTGACTGTGATACATACAGTGAAGATATGTCTGACTTTTGCTTATGAATAACAATTAAGATAAATACCTTTTTTTGGTTGTCTTCCTCCTCTTTACAAACATTATCCTGTTTAACCTCTAGGTTTTGTGCCATTTAATGACAATTTTCAGTCTGTATAATCACTGCTGGAAACTGAAGCTTTACCTGCTGCATCCTTAGTTGTTCATGAGTATCACGGTATTTCAGCTATCCAGTTCATCTTTGCCATGCAGTCTTCCATTTGCTTACCCTGTGTGTTATTTTAATTTTTTCCCAAGGAAATTGATGATTCATGTTGAACAAATCCTGATGGTATTAATGTTTTAGAATATTCTCTGTCAGACCTAAATTCTACAAAGTTGTTTTGTGCATAAGTTACTAACTTACTATTATCATGCAAATGGTTATATGCTAGGAAGTTTGAGCTTGGGTCTTTTTGCGTTATCCTCTTAGAAGTTGAAATTTGAGAAGTAGTCTTACTTCGCATTTACCATAAATCTGTTAAACTAAAATTACAAAAAAAGCATCACTGATCCCCCTCCGTCTCTCTCTATTGATATATACATACATATATATATATATATATATATATATATATATATATATATATATATATATATATATATATTTATATATATATATATATATATATATATATATATATATAAAAAACTATGTTAATTGCTACTGCTTTTTCACATATATATATTTTTCTTCTACAGCCCCAAAACATGGTAAAAACTATCCCTTAAGCCAAATTCTCTGAACATACATAAACACGTACATATTTTCATTTTGTTTTCCCCCCTTTCTCCCTTTTGTTGTACAAACCTTTCTTAATAGTGTGCATCATTTATTCTTATACCCTTCTTTATTTTTCTATGCCCCACACTTCTGTTCAGTCATTTATTGGATTATGTCTAACTTTCCTTGACTATGGATAAAAAAACATAATCTCCCATCTCCGGTTGTTTCTTTTACTCCACCTCTGTTATCAAACATGTTGCATTTTTCATCCTGAATATTCATTGCTGTCTTGTCTGTTGTACACTTTGTATCTCTATATCAGTTCTCTCTGTTCCCATCCCTTTTTTTCATTCAGTAGAAGCCAACAGTGTTTTGGTAAATTACCTTGTATCTCTTTAAACATTTATTCTTTGCAGTTCCTGCATATTTAAAAATTGGTTCAAATCTGCTGATTTCGGCTTCTCTCTTTTTCACTTCTTTTTCCACCTGCAGGTTTTTTATGGCAGTGAACACAGACTTTTCTCTTATTTTTATGCACTGTCCAACTCATGGTGCTAATTGCTTTTTGTATCTCTCCATCTTATAACTCTTACTACCATCTTCCTTCTTCATCTCTGAGATCATGTTTGCTTGTAGCCTTTTCTCCATTAGTCTTGCTCCTTTCAAGCATATGGTATTTAATTCTCAACTTTTTTTTTCTTTTCACTTCTCTTCTTTTCTTTCTAAATCTTTATTGCACTATAATAATTCCTGTGTTGCTAGTCTTCTGCAATTCATGCTCAGTTATAATAAGATTTCTGTTCCTTTCCTTCCTACATTTCTTCTCTTCCTCATGCCATCACAGTTCTCCATTACCCTTCCTTAATATCGCATTGTCTCAATTCTTAGTACTTAAACTTGTATAAGCAGTTTTTTCATTGTCCTAAGATTGTTTTACATCAGTTATACTCAGCTAACCATAGTTTTTATTTCTGGATTTCTTAATTCTCTAGATCCTTCTACTTCCACCCCTGCCAACTTTATACTATCCTCATATACTCAACAGATTATGTTTGCTAATCTTTTATCACTTTCACCTTTCCCACATTAATGCAGAGGATCTTTCTGCTAACCTCTTCTACCCCGGTATGGTCCTATCTTCATACAAGTCTAACTAAACTAATTTGTTTCCCCCTGTCTTAGTCTTCATCTTATCATCTGGCTCAACGTCCTGAGCTACCCAACCCAACTTGATAGTTCCTGTCCCTTCCTATACTTGAGCTCCAATGGGATGCACTCATCATTGATCACATACTAGGCTCCAGTTATCTTGATAGCTCCCAAGTATCTCTCTTTTGGCTCCTCCTCTTCTAATACTTGGCATCCTTTCAGCACCTCAGGGCCTTCATTCATTCATTTATTCATTCATTCATTCATTCATTCATTCATTCAGCTGCACTGGATGACATGATCATTCCCAACATATTCCACTTCTCCTCTTTTGCTGCATTGGTATATCATTCATGTTTTGTTGTGTATAATTTTTCCAGCTAGGGCATCTGATTGACAAAGCTTCCCTGCTGTTCAATCGAGTCCATATGCTTAGCTGCAGATTTCATTGGATTCATTGTTTTCATCGTCCCATTTTTATGTGCATATCCTGAGTTATATCCATGATGTGCTATCCAGCATGCTGTGGAGTGTACAATAATCTTTTGGTTTATTCAAATCATTACTGTATCTGCTAGAATGCTTACTGGGCATTTGCCCCTGCTGTCTGGTATACAGTTTATCTCTTACTACAGTCAGCCATTTTCTAAAAAAAATGTCTGAGGAATGAAATACAATGTTTAACTTATAGTTATCAATATTTAGAGTGCTTTATTGTCCTAGCATTGTTTAAAAACAGTGCATCAGTTTATCCTAATGAAAATATCACAATGCATGACTTGCTCTTCCAATAGTCTGAACTGATTTGCTTGATGAAGTCTTCCATCTACAGATTTAGTTCTTCAAGAGCATCTGAGGGTACCTATGTTTCAATTGCTGTATAATTCTCATCTGATGTTCATATGCACTCTGGTATTCCTAATATACCAAGGTTGGTTATCATGATTTATTCCTCAGCACATCATTTTTCAGCATATTTGTTTCACATTTTGCATCTTCCACATACACTTTTATGGTTTATTTCCCTAATTTGCTATATGTTTTACTTCCAACATTTGATGCTGTTGCCAGTCATATTTGCTTTTCCAGATCAATGTTATTATTTTCTACTATTGCAAGCGTATCTTCTTTTTTTAGATTGGCTTTCTCTTGCAAATAACATTGATTATTCCTTAGGCAGAACTCTAGGCATAGTACTTTCTTTTCTTGTTCTGCACTGTCTTCCATTCTGCCACTTCCTGCCATTTTCCTCTGTTTTCTTTCAGACTGAAGACTACAAAATTTTCAAGCATGAATGATCACTGGAACTAAACAATGCCTACTAAATATTTATTTACTTATTTCAAATTTGTTAGCTGGGTAAAAGGATTGCTGTAAGACCTTTACAACCTCTATCCAGGTCACAAGGCAACAGAAAATACAAATGAGGCAATTGAGTAATAATGTATAAACAATCTGACATAACTTAATGTAACAGAAACAAGCAAAACATGCTAAAATGTCAATAATGTTAAACAATTAATGGGTTATAAATGTATAACAGAAACAATACAAAGTACTGACAACAAAAATAAATGGAGTCTAACATTTCACTCTGTCTTAAAGCGAATTCTTATTTTACAATTCAAGCCATTTTGAAAGGTCAAGGTAAGGTGACTTATCTAAACGATGCTAAGGAGTAAGTAAGGATCCATAAAACAGAAGCATTTACATAAATTTGACAATTATTCTTCCTTTATTTGTTTATTTTTTTATTAAAAACAATCCTTTAGAGTAGATGTTGTGGATGTGGGGGGGCATTATTCTAATAAGCATGAGCAAGTATGAAGGGAAAAAAAAAACAATCTTTCATAAAAAGAAGGATAAAAAATTTGAGACCTAAGGGATTTAATGTGTCTGCTGTTTGTAGAGAATCATTAGCTTCATGAACAATTAACCTGTTAGGAAATGATGGACAGTAGGAACCAATGACGGAATATAAAATGACTTAGAAAGTAGACAGGCTATCTTAACAGGAACTATTTGCCATCTGGCTTTGGCAATATAGATGCCATGATGTTCGGAAGGGATGGCTAGATTGACATTCCATAGCTTGAAGTGCAGAGATTCTTCAGCATAATTGAGAAGATCACTAATGGACAGAGCATATTCAAGTTTTCATAATAAAACATTAAAAGTAATAGATTAGTGAGCATTGAGGTTATAAAAAATAGACAGTTTACAGGCAACCTGGAAATTTCTAAGTTAATATGAGAGTAAAAAGAGACAAGGTCATTGAGAAAAATTCCTAGATATTTTTGAAACTTGGTGCAAGATTTGGCAAGAACAATATGACTGAGCATTTTGAACTGCTAGCATTTATCTTATTATGCCTTAGCCAATCCCAGGTAAAGATTTCTTTAAGTTTGCAGCAAGTAGCTGGGAAGATTTATTTAACAGTATAATAGTGAGATCTGACAAATTGCAGAGAAGGTTGTTGCTATAAATTAGGAATAGTGGGATTTCTAAACTATATAATGAGGAATGTATGCATTTGTCAGAGTAAAATGCATGCCCTCTTAATAGTAATTTAATGAGGATCTAGTTTGGACTGGTGTTTTTTGGTGAACAATTTTATTTGATTAAAGAGGGATTCTTATTGACCATAGTGATAACTGCTCCACTTTGTTTTGTATCTGAGCTCTTGTTATAAAGTATGAGATCATGAGAAGAAAAGTAAAGAAAAATCCAAGCAGATTTCTTTAACTAAGATTCGGTGATAGGTATTATCTTAGGCCTCTACAAGTTTACTTAGTTTATAGTTGAGCCCATTTGTTATTAACACTACAGATATTAATTATACATACATACATACATACGTATATACAAATAGTTCAAGCACAGACATTGATGCCCTTCTAGCCTACCATTGTACCAAACAGTTGTTCCTGTAATCAGTGTCCAGGCTGTTCTTAAACATATCTAAACCAGTACTTGCCTTAGTGTACTCTGACAGTCTACTCCATGCATCAGCTGTTCTCTCAGAAAACCAGTTTGTACACTTCTCATTCTTATAAAACCTACATAGATTGTCTGATGCTTCTCTACTACGTTTTGATAACCCCAAACATTCCCAGAAGTAGTCTCTAAATGCCCTATATACCTATATAAGGACTCCTCCTAAATATCTATATGAGACACTGTACAAGTTCAGATGTTTTAGTCTTTCATAATAACTTAAATTTTCACATCCATTGATGCCTTTGGTATATTTCTGTTGTAATTTTTCCAGTTTACTCATGCTTGTATTCTTAGAAGGTTTCCATATTGTTACTCCATACTCAAGTTTGAGTCTAATATAACTAACGAACAATGACTTCATCATTTCTGATTTCCTAAACTTCATAATTTTTTTATACAACCTAGAGTTATATAACCATCATTAACCAATTTGTTGATTTGAACAGAAAAACTCAAAGCTGAATCTACCCATATACCCAGGTCCTCTAATGAATCTACAGTTTCAATCACTGTGTGCTGTATTAAATATTCACCTTTCAATTTATATCTCCAAAATCTCATATGCTTAGTTTTTGATGTATTTATCAGCATATTATTCTCCTCTGCCAAAATGTCCAATTTAGTCAAGTTCTTTTGCAGACATGCCCTGTCTGTAACACAGGTAATCAGTTTACCCAATTTCAGGTCATCTTCATTATAGTTGTAGATAAGTGTTTGCAATTTGCCAAAGAAGGTGTAGGACCAATGTTGATGTCAGATCAAGAAAAGTAGCATGCTTTTGCCCTTTGAGAAATGAGGTTTGGAACAGACCCTTTTGTCCTGGGACATCTTCAGTGGTGTTAGATTCACGGGATAGGAGGGATTAAAAGGATAAGGGTAGGATAGGGTTAAATGTAATGGAGGGATGTTAGGAGGAAATGAGGTAAGAGTAGGGAGGGGATTAGAGGGTTTTGTCAAGTGTAATGAGAGTAGGAGTCACATTTTGGCATGAACTTGCTACAGAGCAGGATTACATCCGAGACGACCTGTATGAACTTTGGTCAGGTAGGCCTTGTGTTGATAGTGATATGAAGAATGAGGTGAGTATACTAGTACAGCATTTTCTGTCCTTTCTCTAATATTAAATTTTCAAATCTATTGTAGTCCTAATGGTGATATTAGTACATTGGTGTGCTAAATTTTCTACAGTTAATTTGCCAAGGAGTGGGGATGTCTGGTGTAGGTTACTAAATTACAGACTAAACCTAATTTGAACATTAATATATTGTCTTTGTAGATTTAAATGATGTGGTGAATTGTACCCATAGATGGTATTATTTAGGGTGTTATTATTAAAGTCTTTCCATTTTCTTCTTTCACCTTCTGTTTCCTTCCTTCCTCAAATACTTTGTTTTCATTCAATTGATTATTGAGGATGCATGTGCATTAAGACGGTTAAGGAAGGTAGATTAATGCATCTGTTGAGGTTAGAGGGATTTTCATTTACTCGTACAGAATGACATTCTGGGAAGTGGATGTACCAGTTTATCTTAAAAGATGATGCTGGTGTGGGTTAGCATAGTTTTTCCATGTGGTTCTTTGGTTTGGTTGCATTCATCTGCGCAGTACGTCTAGTTGTGAGGGAGTTTCGTGCCACAAGGCACCAGCAAGTAATGTTTGCTGGCCATGCATGCATGGTGTAGAATTAACTAAGAACAACTTTGTGAAACATTATACCTCTCAGCTGTCAAGATTTTGGACGTTATGTTAAATAAAAAAAAAATGGCAAGTTTGTTAGCTTCTTCTTGGTTTATAGGAACAATATTTAATAATCCTCACTATTTTGGCTTGTTGTCCCACCAGATAGATGTTCTGACAGTGTAGGGAACTGCCATTTGTTCTGAGGAAGTTAGATTCGGTACAGAGTGGGGGGCAACCACATGGTGGTTTGGGTTGTTAGGACGGAATACTGAAGAGTTTTTGTCTCAGTTTTGATTTGGTTCTGTCCAGATTTCACTGGAAGGGTGCTTCTGTATATCCTGAGGGTTAGTCTTCTGTATGGTTGGTTGAGGGCTGCTGTCATTAGGCAGTTGTTCAGAGGGAGTTTGTTAATTTAAGGAGGTGCTTTTTTTTTTTTTTTTTTTTTTTAGGGATTCTGACTGAGCGTTATGTTATATGGCACTTGGTGGATTAGGGGAGATGATCCTAGGGATTAGAAGGATATTGTTGGTGACTGGCTACCGTCTCATGGCCTCTTACAGCTGGACTGCACCCACAAGACTTGCAGGGACCGTTTATCGGTTTTACCAGCTTCCAGCTTATGGTGGCTCACGGCACATGTGTGTTTGCCAGGTTTGCGGCTGGGTTTCTCAGAGTGTCCTCAACGTAAAGAAATGGCCGTTGAGTAATAGACTTTGTATCAAGAAATTTAAGTATTGTAATACACACACATTCACCCATAAAATTAGGCAGTATGGTTAGGAATCAGCATAAACTGTTCAATATTTCCATGGGAAGCTAATGGTGGAGTACATGATAGTTATGTGTGAGTGCTGGGGAGAAACCACATCGATGGGCAAAAGCAACTGGATAATTTAGTTCATTATGTGAGTACTTGTACTTTTGAGTAGTTCTGATTGAATAAGAGTGCAGTAATTTGATTTAATGTGCAAATTCTTGCCTGAATGTGTGCATGATGGAGTGGCAGTCACTGGGACATAAATGTTAAAAAAAACTTGGTGGTACTTGGAGATAAGTAATGGTAGTTAGTCAAGGTTTGGAGGATGTGCTTGTTATTTGGCAGGCTTGCCCTCTTTTCACAGTGTTCCTGTCTATGGATGTTAGATTGCTGGATGAGCGTGTGGTCTGGTTGAAGGTTTTATGGTTGGGGACTGTGGGGGGGGGGCTTTAGTTATGATCCTTACATTTTAATATTAGTATTTAAATGGGAATTAATAGTCTGTGAAAGAATGTGAAGGATCTTCATGGGAGTTAAGAGAAAGGTGTAAATCAAGGTTATTTTGTCTTGATGAGGAGTTTAATTCTGAAGCAGATTTTGTGCTCAGATTAATGAAATCATACAACAAATTTACCCAGATGCATCATCTTAAAAAGACTGATATTATTTGTCATTTGACTTTAGGCAACAACCATTTCTCTGTAGCCAAGGATAGTTCATTAGGTAGTTATATTATTTTGTTCAGTGGGATACTTTTAGAAGTTTAGTATGTTTATTGTACTGTGTTTTACTTTAAGTTAACATTTTATGCACAGTTCTGATCAGTGACAAATTGGACTTCATAAGGACTGATACATGTGGGCATTTTAGGAAGTGGCCAAGCAAAGTCATTAGTTTAAAATCAAAGTTTAAGAACTGGGAAATTTTGATAGCAGTGACATTTTAAACAATTTGGCTAAAATATTTCCTTTCTTTTTTCGCAGATAGTTATTACACAGCTGAAGAAAATGTTTTAATTGCACTTGTCTGTTTAGAAGGCTGTGTTTTGTGGTTGCTAGTGGTGGCATGGCAGTATGTGGGGATGGAATGTTTCCCCAAGGTTGGTTTGATTGCTTTGTAGGCTGCGGTAGTATGGGGGGTATGCAAGTTGTTGGTGTGATGGGCAGGAGCAATGTTACAAATGAGGAAACCTTTGGGATTGGTGCGGCTTGTATTAATTCATTAAGCGATCCTTGTTAGAAGTAAAACCAGCAAATTATAACCATCTTATGACCTTCCTAGCTGGAGTTGTTAGTAAGCCATTAGTATGGGTTACTCATTTTTTCCTATTTGTTCCACAATTCAAATATTAGTTTTTCATTCTGATAATTAAAGACTGAGAGCTAGGCACTGGACAGTGAAGTACATTTGAATTTTGGACTTTGAATCTTTCAGAGGGGGTATGTTAAAGCAAATCCTGTTTTGTTAGCAATTTATAAGCCATAAGAGTAGTGCTTGGTATGTTTTGTGTAAAGGTAGGTTCCATTGTGGATGTGGTTTTAGGTGGGGCCGTTGTCAGTTGGGTGAAGCACTTTTCATTTCATAGTATTTGCTTCCCTGGACATCTGTCTAGCAGAGCGACTGACATGATTCCCGGTGTGAATGTCCTATCTCCCATTCAATCAAGGTTTCTTTGAAGAGAACCAAAGAGGTGCTCTGCTTGACATGTATGGGCAGTCTGTTCTAGTGTATGCAGAGTCTCTGGGTCAGGAACCTATCCCTCCAGCATGTTTTGTTCATGGTGATCCCTAGGTTTAGATCCCTGAAGAGTGTGGTGCTTAGGGATTGGGATTTCTTTAGGTGTAGTATGTTCAACAGCTTTGGTGGTTTGGAATTGCAAAGTTACCTGGTTTGTGGATAGGGATAGGTCCCTTCAGGTGTCAGGTTTACTCTTAATATATTTCACTGGTAGTTAAATTTATCTTGGGTATTTGATAGGGTCATAGAAAACATTGCTTCAGTTATGGCTGCTTTGTCATAGATGGAATGTCGGTGGTACATTCCTTCCTGGGTTGGCAGGATAGGTTGTCCTTGAAGATGTCTTGGAATGTGTTATGTATTTTGAATGTTTTACACGTCTTTTTCTTTCTTGCAGATGGGGTCTTGGAATGCTGTGTCTGTAGTTTGGAATAGGTGGGTATGATGTGGAGCTTTCTTGTTCCTATTAGTGGGTTTAATTTGGTCCTTTTTTTGTAGATGATGGTGCGCCAAGTTCTAGAGGCAAGATGCAGTGAGTTCACAGATGATCATGCTTTGGTGTCAATTGAGCCGTAGGGTCATTGGGTAAGTAATCAGAAATGGTTAGGTGTAAAGGCAGGCACAGTGATCAGAAAGAAGAAGATACTCGTGAGTATAACCAAATTGTTGTTTACTCTAGAATAAGTATTAATGTTTTATGACCTTGTTTTATTTGTGATATTGGATAATGTACAATACATGGTAGAAAGTTTTATTATTATAACAGTCAATGCCCTGATTGAAAAGGACTTTAAAGGTAATGGTTTTTGTTTTTTGAATGTTTTGAGTGCTGGAGAGGCTATGGGGTAGCAGGTAATTTTATTCAATGGTCATTAAGGCACATTACAGTTGGGGCAGTGGTGATTTTTTGCAGATGTAGGACATATTTATTTTGGCCAGTTTGAGTGGGTCACTTTGGTAGGGTTAATAGCTGAAGTATGTTTTGTTGCTTGTGGCTTAGTTCCTTGATATGCCCTTGCGGAATATGGTAGGGTGTGTTATAGGGATTTGTATTTTGATTATACATTTATAGATGTGGGGTTTGGGGTGTATTTGTGGCATTTGTTATGGCTGTGGTTAGTCATTATGGAAAGGTGAGGGCCAGCAAGGGCAAGGATGGTTCTTAGGTGCTACTCACATATTGGATAGTTGGAGGAATGACAGGAAGGTTCATGATCTATGATAGGGCTGCTGTTAAGGTTAGTTGGCAATTGCCCTTGTCTGGTTTTAGGGGGCATTGGGTTAACATCAGGGAGGGACTAAGGGTTTACTTTCAGTCATTTGGCCTGTTCGTCACTTTGGCTATGTATGTGATAAGGTTTATAAGCTGGAGGGTTGAATCAGTGGCTTGTGTAAGGAAGGATGATTGAAGGGCATGGAGTATTTATTTTACTTTTCGTGTTTGTGTTAACTGGTGTAGGAGGTTCACTGGGATTGTTGGGGGATTATGGTTTGTTTCCAGTTGCCAATATGGAATTACATGGCTGATGGTGTTTGAACAATGCCATGATCATGGTTGTTTCATCATGTGGTAAAGGCTAGTTGGTTTAATGTCTGGATTGATACTACACCTGCATTAGAGCTCTCATTGGTATGATGGTATGCAATTGGGTTTAATAACAAAATAGTATGGCTTGTTTTGTTGAGTTGCGAAATGCCATGATGACTACGCTGTTTTCTGGTTTCTAAGAGATAATTACTGTGGTGGCGGGATTTCTAGGCAATGGGAGTTTAATTATACTAATTTGGTTGGTAGTGATGGGGAGTCATTTAGAATTGTTATTGCTTTGGCATTAAGGAGATATTGTTTGGTTATTACTGAATTGGGTGATTCATGGGGTTGCAATGTGGCATGATGGCATGTAGTTGACTCTGTGTGGTTTTATAATGCCCTTGAAGTCATATGAAGCCATTGCAGAACTGAATACATTGGTTGCAAGAGATGTTTTGGTCATCAGAGTGGTGTGCAGTGAGGTTGTAGAGGGCAGTTAGAAGGAACAATCCTTGCAGTAAACGGAGGTGGAAGGTAATGAATTTTGTTCATTGGGTGTGGTACATATTACTTTATCTGGGTTCATTGAAGCACACTTGATTTTACACTGGTTTGGGATAGTGTTTTTTCAGGTATGCAGTTGTTTTAGGGGATAGTACAGGTTTTGGGTACTGTCTATGAGGGAGGCTTAAGAAAGGCACAGTCTGCTGTATTTCTTTGTAGAGGAGGGCTGGTACTTATGATCTAGCTGAAGTTTAGAAAATGGGTACACCGACTGATGTTTGGCCTTAGGATGGAAGCTTTAGTGAAAAGAGGGGAAACAGCCCAGTCAGGCTGATGGGCGGAAAAGAGCTGCAGGTTTGCCCTCTTCTGTTCCCCTCTGGTGGTGAATGTGCAATTCAATAAGTTTAGAAAGAAAGTGAGCTGTTGCTCTGATGGACAAGTTAATAAGCAAGCTGAGTTGCTTATATGGATGGTGGTGTAATTCAATAAATTGAAGGTGAGCGTGAATGCTGCTCCATTAGTGCAAGGATAAGTGAGCAAGTTGGGGATGCTGCTTATCAAGGGTGAGAGGTTGTGCTGCCCTTATGGTTATTACATGCCTTCTTCCATGGGTATTATTATCGCCTGTGTCATGTTTTGGTGGAAATTTATAACTATTGGTTAACAATCATGTTTATGGAAGTTTAATAAAGGTCGTCAAATGTCATTCGGTGTTGTGTGTTTATTGAAGTGGAACAGGACAAATGAGGTTTGGACCAGACACTTTTGTCCTGGGACATCTTCAGTGGTATTCAATACATGGGATAGGAGGGATTAAATGGATGTTTGTATTTTTAAATACGAAGGTAAACTAGTAAGTAACATCTACAGAAAACCTAGTTTTAATGGTGAGACTTTCCAGGTTGGTCGATGATATGTTCAAGAAGGAGATGTACACTTTGATTGGTCACAAAGAAGGAAATTTACAGGAAAGAAGGGCGATATATACTCCTATACTCAAATGGTGGGGGGCACACTGGCAACAATACAAGGAGAAAAAACAGACTGGTGAAGGAGATAGTCTTACATTTGTGTTGAAAGTTTACGACATGGCCAAAAGTTCTGTGGTGTTGTGTAAATTATTGGAACCACTGTATTAAACAAACCACACAACAGACAATGGGTGGTACCCCAAAAAAAAATTTTCAGTAGACAGAGAAAACATCAAAAAAATACTGAAAAGGGGAGAACAATAGATCTTAAATGTGGAAATTGCAGCAGCCTGTAGATTTATTGCTGAAAGGGAGTTACGTTGTGGTGGGTTCACAGAACATTGGCATGTCATGTCCAGGCTTGATTGCGTGCAAAGAGTTGTGTCTAAAGATGTGCATAATGCTTTATACTTACATAGTAGGGTGTGTATTAACTTCACCAAATTTTTGTTTTCATTATTGACAGGGTATGCCACCCCTGGAGGACATTAACAATAAGTAAGCGGTTTTCTCACCTAAAATGGAAAGCTAGTGTGAACAATTGCTCACTGTAGTTATGGCAAATACTTTGTTAAGAGGAGATTATTTTTTTTTCACAAAGTGCCCTTTAGTGCGTTCACCCCAGGGTTTACATCATGGTGTTTTCATTGCACTAGATAGAATTTCTATTTATTTAATGGTATTTTTTTTCAACAAACAACAAATTTGACATAATTAACAAGATTTCACATTGCATAGTGCACTTTATTTTGTATTTTTTTTTTGATTTTGATTGATAGGCATAATATATATATTTAATATATATTTATTATTTACATATTTTATTTTTGTATAGTATTATATTATGTATTATAGTTAATTGTTATTGTAAAATTATTTAATGGGTTAATTTATTTTTAATAATAATATTTTTATATATATACATATACATCATATTTATACATACATTTACATCATTTATTATTTTCATTATTATTTATTATTTGTTTTAGTTTTAGCTGTGTTCATTT